>NC_079168.1:61280036-61290036 GCF_947568905.1 Ostrea edulis | reverse complement strand
AGACTTATTGTTTTTGCTCAGTTCTTATCATTCTTTCGCTTCTTCTGCTTCTTTCTTGTGCCTACAACTATCTGACAACGTTCTCCATAACCAGTTTGTTGAAAGTAATAGATATTCAAAGATATGATAGGCCAATGTATCTAGATGTGCAGAAATGTTTTTGTTTTCAGATTGAAGGGTGTTAGGGTTCATTTTGAGTAGTGCTGTGCGATATTATACATTTATTACATGATAGTGAGGGAGATATGAAGATTTATTCACCCAAGAAAAATCATATTCCCCAAGGGCAACACCCAAGGGGAATATGATTTTTCTTGGTGAATAAATCTTCATATCTCCCGAATATTCATGCAATAAATTGTTTATTATATCAAAACAAAGCAAGGCTACACTGTAGATTTGTAATAGTAGCTAGCATTCTGTAAGATAACAAATTGTCAAAGAACACTTTAATTCATATTTATTTTGTAGCAACAATCAAACCATGCAGAATCATAGATAGATAACAATTAACATTGCATAACTATGATCATTTCTGAAAATTAATGTTATGGTAATGTTACAATTATCAGAGAAATTTGGTCTGAAATTAAGGAATCCCCTGGAATATTGATTTCGAGTGTTAACCTGGTTTCGATCGACCTCGCAGAGGATGATCTGCATATCTCCAGTACAAGTGACATCTAATGGTTCCAGTTCAAGTCATCTTTAAAAACATCCGACAAATCACCTAATTCCATTTGATCTCTCTGATGACCTAATGCAGAGTTTAAAGTGTCCGATATTTCCCTCTTTTTTTGGTCACTTACAAAGTGAGAATAGGATTTCAAGGAAGACTTATGGCCTGATACCTTCATGATATGAAGCCCATTTATTCCACCAACATCCATGACAGTAATACTAGTGGCCCTCACTGAATGGTCATGTACTCACGAGAAAGTTTTACTAATTTGGAAATATCTGTCATGAAGTTAGAAAGTGCATTCTTTCCTACTGCAGATTTCAAATACCAGACTTCATTCTTCTGGTTGAAAACATCCCTCGGTCTCTAGATCGATCTGCCATAAGTCATTTCTGTCAGGGTGGAGTTTGCTTAGGTACTTCTGGAAGGACAGAACCGGGCAGTTGCTATTTCCTGTAAAAATATAGAATCTTGATTTATAAAGCAGCTATTTATTCATAGGGCCTAATCTATGTAAAATCGAATATTATTTTTAAAACAGTACCTGCAGGTAGCTCGTACATTCTGCCCTCTGTGACACTTCCCTGGTCATCTGTTCTATGGTTTTTGTCCAGCTCATCAATAAATTGGTACACATACTGTCTCCCAGTGTCCCAAAGATGCTCCACACCAAATTTGAAAAGAATTGGAATGATAGTTATCAAGAAGAAGTTAAAAATGTCTATTTTAAAATTGTTCACACATATGATAACTGACCATTTTGGCCTCACCCTAATACCAAAACCCCTACCCCTGGGATCATAAAATTTACTATTTTGGTAAAGGACTATCGATATCCATTTAGTTTCAATTTAGTATCAATAGCATTAAAGAAGATGTTATTTAAGTGTTTTACACATGAACACTATATACATGTAGTAAGTTTAGCCCCGCCCTGGGGTCAGAATCTACCCTGGGGATCATGAAATTAAAATTTTTTGCGGATGCCTTAATTTCTGCTCTACATCACTATGGATTTAGTTTTTCTTAAAGATGTGCAGTTCTAGAGAAGAAGATTTTTGAAAATTGGTCAATTTTGGGCAGTTTTTGCCCTGCCCCTAGGGCCCCAGTGGTGCAGGAGTCCTGAATTTTACAATTTATGTCCCTTTTGTCCCAAAGATGTTTCATATCAAACTTTATTTGAAAAGAATTGGAATGGTGCCGAGGTAGTTATCGAGAGGAAATTAAACATGTTCAATTCTTAACACAGTTAAGTTTAATTGCATTAAATTCAATGCAATTACTTGAGTAAACTTGGTGACTTAAAAATCTTTATTCAGCATAGATGGTAAATATTGTAACAGTAGCAGGATAATCCATAAAAGCTCATTAGGTAATTAATTAGGGGGGGGGGGGGTATACTGGAATCGGGTTGTCCGTCTGTCTGTCCGTCCGTCTGTAGACGCAATGGTTTCCGGGCTCTAAAGCATTATCCTTTCCACCTACCATCACCATATCATATATATGGACTACCCATGGGATGAAGATGTTCCCTATTGATTTTGGGGTCAAAAGGTCAAAGGTCAAGCGCACTGGACATCGAAGTAGCAATATGGTTTCCGGGCTCTAAAGCGTTATCCTTTCCACCTACAGTCACCATATCATACATATGGACTACCCATGGGATGAAGATGTTCCCTATCGATTTTGGGGTCAAAAGGTCAAAGGTCACGTGCACTGGACATCAAAGTAGCAATATGGTTTGGTTTGTCATGCCATTTGTTTTTTACACTCAGAAAAGAGGTAGTTTATACCTATTACCAACACCCTTTGGGAGATTGGGGTAAGCGGGGGGTATTCTTAGTGAGCATTGCTCACAGTACCTCTTGTTTCAAATGGAGTGTTTAGTTTGTTTTTGAAAAGATGTCTGCATGAGAGAGTTGTTTGTGTGGGAGGAAGCCAGAGTTCCTGGAGACATCACACATGCTCACACGGGTGTCTACCATATGCTCAAACACAACCGATATGATTGAGATCAAATTTGGGTCACAGAGGTGAAAAGCATGTGCACTACCCCAGTGCCATCCAGACTCCCCAGGTCTATTAATGCAATCATGTTTAACATGCATGAGAAAATTACCATATATACTCGTCTATTAAGTCGGTTCGCCTATAAGTCGGTTGTATAGTTTTTAGGTTATTTTGGAGGGTATTAATTGACCCATTTATAAGTCGGTCTAACTTTTTAAAAAAAAAAATCAGTTGATAATTTCAAATCAATGCTTTAATGTTTTTACTTGTATTTCAATTAACATTTTGAGAAATGCACCGATATTTGATATTTTTTCTCGACAAATCAATTTCATATCAATAATCTTATGTATTTATCTGTGTTCCAATAATATTTTGGGATATGACATCAGTATTTCATTTTTTCTTCTCAACAAATTAAACAGTTACTATTTTGTTTATTTCGTCCATGTTTTTGTTGTTTAAGAAATACTAGGCTATACATTACGCCGTCCAGAAAAATACTAATCTTCTTAGGACACTCCTATAAGTCGGACATAGAGTTTTGGACCAAATTTTAATTCCAAAAAATCCGACTTATAGGCGAGTATATATGGTATGTTCACAGGTAATTACATGCAAGTATTGCACAGGTCTGACATACATCAACACACAGGTCTGACATACATCAACACACAGGTCTGACATACATCAACACACAGCTAGGTCTGACATACATCAATACACAGGTCTGACATACATCAACACACAGGTCTGACATACATCAACACACAGCTAGGTCTGACATACATCAACACACAGCTAGGTCTGACAAACATCAACACACAGGTCTGACATACATCAACACACTGGTCTGACATACATACACTGGTAGGTCATGTCAAACAAAATCATAAAAAAATGTTTGAGGAAAAATGAAAACAAGCTAATAGACCTGTTTCCATTATTGTGAAACCTGAGTTTAACTCCTAGCTGTATCTGTCATTTAGGAGAATTTTCTTATCTGTGCAAGGTAGCATGCTGATTTATAGAATGACAATGGATATTCATCTGTGTGTGCAGTGACTGGCAGAGTTAATGTTAGTAGAGTTAAGTAGAGCTGTGCAAGTCCTGGGGACTACATCTGTACAAATTGCAGAGGGGAACATATGCAGGCTAACTCACAGTGGTAAGATTGATTAAAAATAAGGTATACTTGATTAATAATTTAACAGGTTAGCAGGAGTGATCTGGGTCAGTAAGGGGCGCATGCATATATCAACATGCATCATATACAAGTTTTCAGTATTTTTCATATAATAGATCAGTTATACATGTTATATTATTATTCTTGGTGAATGTTTTTCTTATGAGATATTTTTAAAATATTTGAATTCATTTACAAAGGCAAGTAATTAGTGATGCTCTGTTTTAATGGTTTGTTTTAAATGTTTTTAAAAAACCTGATTTTGTAATCAGTATGAGATATGACATGGAGCTTTAATTGTTGTGATAAGCTTTGCCATGAATTGTAAATGTAAGATAATAATGATGCCCTTTATTTAAATAGGATAGCACAATTAGTTTAAAAAACTATAGTTCACATTATGGTCCTGAAAACATATATTATATACAGAAAGCAGTATTATACAGATACAGTACCCGCAACGTTATTCTTGACATTCCTATCGTGTTATATCATGCGTGTATCCTATCGTATCGTGTTTTGCGTTTATCAGGTTTTCCGTTTTCTATCATGTTTTGCGTTTATCAGGTCTATCGTGTATTGTGTTTTGCATGTATCAGGTTTTCCATTTATCGTGAAAATCGTTTATCGTGTAGCTTCGGAAACTATCAGGATTGTATATCAAATCTAATGAAAAAGTATGATGCTTTTCGAGAGCTTTATTTGTTTTCTTCAAGAAGCTATTTTTAGGAATCGGGAAAAGACAGTATATTTGAAGGAGAACAAAGCTGTTGATTTTAAGGCAGAAGAAGGGCTATTTGTCTGTCTAGAGAGGGTGAAAATTTATCACAATTTTATTCCAAATATTATGGAAAGTAGGTAGTGGTTTGCCGAGCAAACCGAGGACAGTAAAACTGAAAGCTCCTTCATGTACAGTTCATAAACATTTGCTTGTCTAGAAACAATTATTTGTAATTAACACTAACAGAGAAATAGGAAGTTTAGATTTGAAAGGAAAAATCGGTAAATTACGTTGTTATAACATATTTATATACCCACCATTGAACTTGTGCGCGTCTGTGTATCACCCGTATTTTGACTGCAAACATTCTCAGGGACATTGTATTTGACACGTCATTTAGAAGATTAAGTTTTAAAAGGGTGCTAGGGTGTTGCATCTCCCAAAAGTCTACCCAACTGGGCACGACTCAGCTGTCGTCGTTATTGCTTTTTTACTTGTACATGTACCTATAATCATACGGGTAGATTCTGGAAATTAATACCGGATTTGATGATTATTTGCATTTTCTTTTTACACACTAAACACAATTCTTTTAAGCGTTTCAAAAATTTTGAATTTAAAAAAGCCGTGTTTTATTCATTTTTTTTTTTTTTGGATAGTTTATTTATTTTTGTTATTAAGATATCAATTCAAATACATATGTTCCAATTACTTATGAATATCAATCATCACTCACCGTGTAGAAATATCTAATGTAAGAAGATTTGGTGTAATGCAGTGGATCTTTTTAAAAGTGGTCATGATGAAAATAATTGTAATTGTTGAATGACCGGTGAACTTAGAGCTTGATGCAAAATAACCCCCTCCTCACTACACACAAAATATTCCTTGGTTTTATTTCACATTCAAGATTTAATAGACATTGGAATTAGAGAGCTACTGAAGCATAAATACATTTAATTAATTCACTGTATGATTTATATATTAAACATTAGGTGACAATTATAATTTTAGAATCATTGGCTGGGAAAATTCAAATAGATATCAAATGATGAATTAAATACCATATACAGTGTAGTTTTCTGATTTTAGCTGTGATGCGTAAAAATTGAAATAAAAATATTTTTTAAAAAGTATGACCATGTATTAAAGAAATTATACGTTTTAGGAGTATAATGAAAATTGAAATCCTTCAGTATCATTACCAACATAATGTAATTATGTTGTCAGTATCGAAATTTCTTTGTGTCTACATGTGTAAATTGATTCTAAATTTACAACATTTCTATCAGGTTTTCCGTTTATCGTGAAGATCGTTTATCGTGCTTTGCGTTTATCAGGTCTATCATGAAGATCGTTTATCAGGTTTTGCGTTTATCAGGTTTATCGTGTATCCTATCGTATCGTGCATGTATCCTATCCTATCATGCGTGTAACCTATCCTATCCTATCATGCGTGTAACCTATCCTATCGTGTGTGTATCGTGTTCTATCGTTTATCATGTCAAGATTAACGTTGCGGGTACTTTACATCATAAAATAGTATATGAAGGTATGTTACATACATGTGCTATCTATACATACTTAAAACTGAGAATAAAACTGAAAATGAATAAAATAAAATAAAACTGAAAATAAACAAAAACAAATCTACATGTTTTTAAATTCCAGGAGGAAATTTTTTTGAAGATAAGCAGATTTAAAAGTTTCCAATGTTGGGTATTATTCTAAAAATTCTGGCGTATTATTCCATAACTGTGAACCGTAAATTGTAAAAGATCTTTTGAAATATTGTGTCTTTGCTTTCTGGATATATAATGAATTATACTTTGACTTAATCTGGTAGATTCGTGGACATGCATACTGAAAAACATTTAAATAATCGGGGGTTAGACCATGTAAAACTTTGAAGACAAGAATGATAAGTTCTATATACAAAATAGTTGCTGCATCATTTCTGTTGTAGCTGCATGGTGTATAAAAATTTCTATTTAAAATCACTAGCAGCTAGCTTTTGAAGTTTGCATAATTTGTAAAGACCATCTTTGTTTTTCATGATTGCCTCAAACAGTACAGCAGTAGTAAAAATGAGGAAAGACAGTTGTATAAAAAATTCCAGTAATAATTATGTTGAAAAGAATAAACATAATCGGTAACACACCTAAGTTTGCTTGCAAGTTTTTTTGATAAAATTTCAACATGTTCAGACCACGTCGGACATCTGTCAATATAAACACCAAGTAGTTTTGCACGGGATACATTTTCAGTGGGGATATTGTCCACTTTTATCGATAGTTTTCTACAATTTCTGAATATTTTCTCTGTACCATTACTTATCATGCACTGCATTTTCTTGAGATTGATAGCTTGAGTTTGTTTTTATCCATCCATTCCAAAGTATTTTTAAGATCACTATGTAATTTGTATTTCATGACGTCAATACTTTTATCTGAGACATCTTGAGTTTCCGATCTGCATACAGATGGGCTGCAGAGTATTGTAAACAATCTGGATATCATTTACATAAAGAATAATAAACAAAGGACCAAGTATTGATCCTTGAGGTACTCCTATTACTTACTTACTTACTTAATCCACTTTGTCCCATGGGGGACATAGGGCAACCACAGTAGCTTTCCACTTTTTTCTGTCTTGGGCTATTCTTTTGGTTTCTCCCAATGTTTTATTGATGGCCTGTAGCTCTGCATTGATCCCTCTACGCCATTTGTTTTTCGGTCTGCCTCTCTTATGTTTGCCTTGTGGATTTCATTCTAGAGATTGTTTAGTTATGTTGGTGTTAGGTTTTCTTAAAGTGTGTCCAATCCACTTCCATCTTCTTGTTCTAATTGTTATCTCAATTGGTTCTTGTTTGGTTCTTTTCCACAGTTCTTTGTTACTAATCGTTTCTGGTCATCTCGCACCAAGGATGTTTCTTAGACAGCGGTTTAAGAAGACTAGGAGTGTCTTGATGGATGCTGATGTTTCTCTCCAAGTTTCTTACCCATAGAGAAGGACAGATTTGACATTAGAGTTGAAAAGACTTAGTTTGGTACTAGTTCTCAAGGTACTCCTATTGTAGTATCTAATTTGTCTGACTGAATTCCATTTCATCTAACACATTGTGATCTATTTGATTTAGTTCCCGGGGGATCTGGTTTAGAATAGATCCTCAGTAACCCCTTGCTTGTTGTAAGAGACGACTAAATAAAACAAAAAAAAAAGGAAATCCCATGTCATATCAGGTGTGGCACGATAAAGATCCCTTCCTGCTCAATGGCCATAAGCGCCGAGCATTGGCCTAAATTTTGCAGCCCTTCACCGGCAGTGGTGACAACTTCATGTGAGTGAAATATTCTCGAGAGGGACGTTAAACAATATTCAATCAATAAAATACCAATTGTATGAATTTTCACATATTCCAAAAGACTGTAGTTTGTGAAGTAATACTTAATGATAATTACCGTGTTAAAAGCTTTACTTAGGTCTACAAATAAGGCACCTGTAAGTTTTCCATTGTCAATGTTTGTTAACCATTTTTCAATTATACTATGAATTGAGAGCTCTTTCGCATGAATGCTTGGGTCTCAGAATCCATGCAGACTCTCTTTGATTGATAAGATTGTGACGTATGAGGTATTCGTAAAAATAATTGTGAACATGCCTTTCAATAATTTTGCTGAGAATAGGAAGAACAGACACTGGACATTTATCATTGACCAAAAAATTTTCACCAGTTTTATACAGTTTATTGCTGCAAGGTCAGACAGGAATGAAAATTCATTAGTATTAGCCTGTTTCCTGTCTCTATACTGGATGTATATGTGTTTAATTTTTTCTGTGTTCAATTCATTTCTTATTGTATACACTAAATGGTGATCACTAATTCCAATAGGAATAACACCAGAGTTTTTGTACACAATTTTGTTGCTGACATATATATGATTGATGAGAGTTTCCGAATGCGATGTTTACTCGTATTGGTTGGTTGATAACTTGATGTAATCCGTTTATTTCCATTGTAGATTTGAAGTGTGTATTTTTAAGTAGATCAATGTTAAAATCATCAAGAAGAAAGATTTCACTACTGTCTGTCATCATATCCTCAATCAAATTTTCGAAAATAGGAACTCATAGTCTGCTTTTGTGTCTGTTGGTATATAAACCATGATTTTCGGAGAATTAAACAGTCTTATATCCGAAGTAAGCCTTTCCAATTCTTTGTGTATTTGTATGTTGGATGTCATCCATTTTTAGGTAAACTCAGGTGACCTAGCTATTGCAATTGGTTGTTGTCCATCATTGTGCGTCGTTCGTCCTGTGTTAACAAATGAATATTTTTAACTTCTTCTTGATAACTACCAATCCAATTCTTTTCAAATTTGGTATGAAGAATCTTTGGGACAAGGGGGACATGATTTGTAAATTTCAGGACTCCAGCACCCCTGGGGCCCTAGGGGCGGGGCCAAAACTGCCCTACATTGACCAATTTTCAAAAATCTCAAGAACCACACACGTATAAGAAAAACTAAATGCATGGTGATGTAGAGCAGGAAGGCCTCTACCAAAATTGTATATTTCATGATCTCCGGGATCATAAGGGGTTCTGTACCCATGCAGGGCGGGGCCAAACTTAGTATATAGTGTTTATGTGCAAAACACTAAAATAATGCAACATCTTCTTTATAGTGCAATTGATACTATTACATTGAAACTAAATAGATATTTAGAAAGAACAGGTAGTCCTTTACCAAATTTGTAAATTTGATGATCCCAGGGGTCGGCGTTTTGGTATCAGCGTGGGGCCAAAATGGTCAGTTATTATGTGTGAACAATAGACATTTTTAAGTTCTTCTTGATGACTATCATTCCAATTCTTTTCAAATTTGGTTGGGACTTGGGGTATACCAAGTTATTTGGTACATGCAAAAATCCTTTGTTCGAGACCTGTGTGAAACATGTACTAAAGATATTTATATAATGAACATGTGAATTAAAGGTTTGATTTTTTCCAGAAATTTGTGGTGGTGGTGATAGTGATGGAATAAGTCCACCTTTTACTGAATCATGTGAGTATAGATCAGTGAGATTACAACTGTTACTAGCTCCCTCTGTGTTTTCCATTCATTATTGTAATGACACAATTAAACCTATTATTCTAATACCAATGTGTGAAATTTACTTTTCTGTACTATACACAATTGGTCTACCACCATTTCAAATTCTATAGACCTGACTGATTTACTGTAGACCAACAACAAAGTAACAAATACCCTTGACTTTTATTGTACTTAGTCATTGTATTTCTTTCAAAACTAGAGACAGATTTATCTCTTAATTTTGAATATGCAAATATTACAACAATGTTTATTCTTTGATGATATTTTCTAAAGCCTAATTTGTA
>NC_079168.1:61215036-61275036 GCF_947568905.1 Ostrea edulis | reverse complement strand
ATGATGTAGAGCAGGAAAGCCTCTAACAAATTTATAAATTTCATGATCCTCAGGTTAAGGGTTTTGACCCCAGGTCGGGGCCAAACTTAATTGATAGTCTTGATATGTAAAACATTTAATTAACTGTCTTTAAGTAGTGCTATTGATACTAAATTGAAACTAAATGGATATTTAAAAGGAGTAGGTAGTCCTTTACCAAAATTGTAAATTGCATAATCCTAGGGATAAGGGTTTGGTTTCATGGTGGTGTCAAAATTATATTAATGATTTGAAGGACTTATATTATGTAAAGCCTTTCATCAGGGTATGCTCTTTTGAGGTCATTAAAGTTTTAAGAACACATCTTGTTATACTGTTGCTGAACATTAGATTTCAGCTTAGATATTCAAAACAGCAATTTTTTTGCTAGATTTCTTAGCCCTTCGGAGTAGTGATACTTTTCATTAGTACTCAGGTGACCGATAAGGCCAAGGGCCTCTTTTTCTAATGAAGGGCTATGACCCCTTCAAAGGGGAGATAATCACAAAAAATATTGTGGGATCATTTAAAAATCTTCTCAAGAACTACTGAGCCAGAAAAGCTGAAATTTACATGAAAGCTTACTGACAAGTGTAGATTTAAGTTTGTAAAAATCATGACCCTTGAGGTTAGGGTGGGGCCACGATAGGAGGTCAAAGTTTTATATGTGAAGGGAACCAAACTAAATGGCACAAATCATCCTTAGATGAAATTTGTTCATATGAAAGGCTATTCCTGTCTACAAGGGCATATGCTATTTAATGAATTTAATAGTCAAGTTTGATAATTAAGTTTATAGGTAATGAATTTTTAGTGTTCAGGTGAGCGATGTGGCCCATAGGCCTCTTGTTGTTTTTCATTGGCTGTCTTCAGGTTGCAGATTTATAAGTAAAGTATATATAGTACTCATAGTAGTTATATATGTATTTAATTCTGGGAAAACTCAGCTCATTTCTATTCTACACACTAGCAATGATAATCAATGCAATATTTTCAGGATAAGAGTTGCTCTGATGTAGAACTACTTAGTACCAGTAGTCCTTTCAAATTCATTATAGTATGGGTACAAAGTGTAAAAAGTGATACATGTAAAAATTAAATAATATTGGGCAACTCAGAAATTGCAAATTGGGATAGGTATAGGTATGAGATCAAGTTCATTTTCTTGAAGTCTTTTCATATACAGTTTGTTTATTGTGATCAAAGATAAGCAATTCAAGTTAAGAATCTCAGAATCAAAATCCCCTACACAGTAGTACATGTTGCATGGAACAGCTAGGTGGGAGAACTGACTTTTGCATGCTTTAATGGTTTCAAATCTTCGGTGGACAAATACATTGCATGCCTATACTTCCAAATATTTTACATATAAGGACAGTAGTGTCTTGTCAAACTTTACTCTGAAAGAAATTCTAATCATTTAAAATTGTTATCCGTTAGTCTTCTTGACTAGTTAACACGACTGAGCAGTCCATGAATCTAAAGTGGACAACACCTGCAATAGTGTAACAGACTGTTGTTGGAAATGAAATCAATGAAAATTGCATGCATTATCTGCCTGATACTGACAAATGATCAATTACAGCATTGCAGCATTAATGTATGAGTTGATGTATGAGTGATCTCTTGAGATAAAGCATGTGATGAAATTATTACGGACATGATCCACATCTGACCTTTGTTTCAAGTGAGCAGTTTGCTCTTGAGGTAGAAATGAATTATGTGGCAAGTGCCAGACATGTCATGAATACATGATGTAAGTAATTAAGTGATGTCACGGGCAGTTGTTTATTAAACATGTGAGGTGTATAAATATATCAACCACAAAATATAGATTCATAAATATGAAACAAATTGTGTGATTATAAATATCTTATAGTATAGAAAGTAAATATCTTGCTTTCTTGGGTTGAAAAAGCATGGTAAATATTTGAAAATGATATGGGTTTACTGCGATCGATTCATACTCCCTGTCGAAGCCTAAGGTAAAGTGTGTAAAATTTTAAATCATGTGACTATTTGTGCGGGAATCTACTGGCCAGGGGTGAGACAAAGAACGCACGTCCAGCTTGTGTTTATTCTACAGTCATATAAAACACACATCCCTTTTTGGGGCCTGTGAATTGAGGAAATATCGTAGTTCATGTGTACAATCGCATTTAACTTCACAAGAAATTTTGGTGGAAATAATGCATGTTTTTAATAAAGCATGCACAAGAATTTGTATACAATGCAGCATTTTTAGGTCACTTGAGTAAACTCAGGTGACCTATTGCAATTGGTTGTCGTCCGTCGTGTGTCATCCGTCATGCGTTAACAATTGAACAATTTTTAATTTCTTCTTAAAAACTGCCTTTCCAATTCTTTTCAAATTTGGTATGAAGCGTCATCGGGACAAGGGGGACATAAATTGTAAATTTCAGGACTCCAGCACCCCTAGGGTCGGGGCAAAAACTGCCCAAAATTTACCAATTTTCAAAAATCTTCTCAAGAACCACGCATGTGTAAGAAAAACTAAATACATAAATAGTGATGTAGAGCAGGAAGGCCTCTACCAAAATTGTAAATTTGATGATCCTAGGGGTAGGGATTTTGGTATAAGGGTGGGGCCACAATGGTTAATTATTAAATGTGTGAACAATAGACATTTTTAACTTCTTCTTGATAACTACCTTTGAGAGCAGTGAAGTTTTAAGAACACATTTTGTTTTATGCTGTTGCTGAACATTAGAATTTAGCTTAGATATTCAGAACAAGAATTTTTTTCTAGATTTCATAGCCCGTGGAAATAGTGATACTTTTTCACTAGCATTCAAGTGACCGATAAGTCCTGTAGGAGTAGTGATACTTTTTCACTAGTATTCAGGTGACCGATAAGACCTGTGGGCCTCTTGTTTTTAAAGAAAAAGGTAAACTTGTCCTTGTACATACTACATAGCAGTAATATTTACTGAATATTTTCAGGGAAATAATGTTAATTTCAGTAAAGCATGAGATTTTGTAGCAATAAAATTTTAACAGACTCGATATTTTCTTTGTTTAAACTTCATAACAATTTATACTAATTAGTCGATGTTATAAGAATTGAACGAGTCTTCAAAGTGTTGTAATCAAAATGCCACCAAAACTGCGAAAAATGACGTACCAAGATGTGATATAACGACACTCTATTTAATTATAAACATACAAAAATTAATGTAATTATAATCCAAGCCAATAATTTAATTGGTACTAAATGAAGAATTCAAACATAACCCTTGGAAATTTAATCACATTAGATGGGTAGTTACATCAGTCGTTTCCTGCAAAAGGAATGTTAAAACTTTTAAAAAAGTAATTGCATATTCTCAGACCCATGAAAATTGTGTAGCATGCAGAAAGCCATGGAGAGAAAGATCTGATAAAGCAAGTGTACACAACATGTGCTATAGTCATGCACCGTATCATAATCATGGCAGTTTTAAAAATTACACAATCATGATGAATTTTTTAGAATTGGCTGTTTCATAATAATTAGTTACAGTATGTAAGCATAAATTTTCTACTATTTTACGCTTTTAAATAGGTACGTAAAGATCTTTCTCTCGCAAATGACGTGTGCGCAGTTGCGTATGAGTATACAGGCTGCTATGCACCTGATGATGATGAATTTGAATTGGCTGTTTCAGGATGTAAGCATATTTTACACTTTTAAATAGGGTAACAATGCGAAAAAGCACACATTGCATGGACTATAACATACTGAGTCAAAAACCTTAAGTGGTATATACTTCTCATTAAAAAAAAAAAATTGAAAAGTGCATATTATACTAGGTTAAATACGAGTGTAATTAAGAATTAAGTACAATGATGCATCATTCCAATTGTATATTTTTTCTTTAATGGTAAAACTTTAATGGTACAACTTAGATCCTCAATAATGTCATTGTAACAGTCAGTATTTATGATTTTCCAAAGTACGGAAACCTATTTTAATCATATTTCTAAATTCATGTGACTATATTTGAGATTCTGTGAACTTATGCCCCCTTTCAAAGAAGAAGGAGGGGGTGGTGGTATTGCTTTGCACTTGTCGGTTAAATTGGTAGACCATATGTCCACTCAATATCTTGAGAACCATTCACTTGATCGTTTATATTTCATGTGTTGGTTGGTTAGGAGTAGAATAGGACCCCTTTTGATTTTCAGGTCAAAAGGTGAAGAGTCAGTCCACTCTGGATGTACTGGCCCCCGTCCATATAATGAATATAAACAAATCGTCTATGTGTATGCCTGGAATTTTATTATTAAGTCAATGATTGGCATCATGTGACTTCCTCAACTCATACAACAGTAATAAAACAAAACAATAATTGTAAACAGTGAATTGATACTGACAACACATATGATCATGTATAATAATAATTCAAACTATCCCAAAACTGATTTCAATACAGAAAATTGCTGTTTATAGCACAGACTGCAGCAAACAAATAGTACTCTGATATAAATTACAATAAATATAAAGAGCATCTGTAGTGCACAACAAAACAGTTATTGCCCCTGAAGTTACAAAAAGTTTGAGTGCAACTAGTTTTCACCTTATGAGCAAAAATAATCTACACATGGTCTTATTATATGCCATATATACTATCATTGAATTATATTGCACAATACTGTAATTCTGTAAACATAGTTTGTATAAATATTCGGGACATGAACTATATACGTACACATGTGTTTACTCAGAGAACATACTTTAACACTGTATCAATTCAAATAATACACGTTTTCAAACAAACGTAAGGAATGTGCTAGTGTTCATCATTGTCTTACCGAATAAGTAGTTTCTCTAGGAAATGGCAGTTCAGTACAATGTCCAGCGAAACAGGAACATGCCCACATTCTTCCCAGCGAGCTTGTGCATACACAAAAAATATATGTGCCCTTAAAACTATGATGTAACACGCGATAACGTGTACAAATTGACACAAAAATTTAAATGTCTAAATTGGCTGCTACACTGGACATAGGAATATACTGTCCGCTTAAACGCAAGCACTTTCATTTCATAATCCTCAGGCGTTTCATTTTTGAAATTAAGTTTGAAATGGCCTGACATCATAAAGGTGTCCTAACATTTCACGTACATAACGATGTCATAAACGTTAAGCTTATTGTGACATCATAGATAATAACAGTAAACATATCTCACCGTAAGCTATTGAAAGCCGGTTTTAAAGTCTTTCTTTTTCTTGTAGGGAAATAGTATTTTCTGTATAAAAGTTTATAAAATGGAAATGCACTGAATTATCCGTGGCCACACACTTTAAATAGCTATATTCAGGTGCTGAAACATGTTGTTTATGAACTCGTATACAGTCCCTGAAACATTCTACTTTAACATTTTTCCGTTCGCTCACCGTTCACAAAGCGTTCAGCGTGTGCTCACCGTTCGTTCGTCGTTCAATCTTTTCATTGTCATTCAGAACACCAAAGTGAAAGGACCAATCTTGATAGCAAGGCGAAAATGGAAATTGAACATGTGCGTAAAAGTGGAAGGAGACTTTCTTACTATATCAGAAATTAAATTTTGAAGTACAAAATGTCAGGATTATCCTGACATTTTGTCATTTTGTCATAAACAACATGTTTCAGCAATCGATGACTCCCAGTTTGGTTTTGTCCCTGGTAGAGGTACAACTGACGCAATATTTGTTGTTCGACAGCTGCAGGAAAAATATCTCGCAGTAAACAAACGGCTCTATATTGCGTTCATGGAACTCAAAAAGGCATTTGACCGTGTCCCTCGGAAGGTGATTTGGTGGGCACTGCGAAAACTTGGTGTGGAAGAGTGGGTTGTGCGTCTGGTGCAGGGGATGTATGCAAATGCCCGTAGCTGTGTTCGCGTTGGTGATGGCTACAGTAAGGAGTTTGCTGTGAGGGTCGGAGTCCATCAGGGGTCAGTACTCAGCCCTATACTTTTCATCATCGTACTCGAGGCTCTTTCACGCTAATTTTGCACCAGTGTTCCCTGGGAGGATCTGTATGCAGATGACCTGGTTATCATTACTGACTTGTTGGATGAATGTGTCAAGAGGCTTCTGACTTGGAAAGAAGCTATGGAAAGGAAAGGACTGAGAGTGAATGCAGGCAAAACCAAGATCATGATCTGCGGTACAGGTCTTGACCTACTTCAGGACTCGGGCAGCTTCCCATGTGCTGTCTGTCGTACAGGTGTAGGCAGCAATAGTATTTTCTGCAATGGCTGCAAGCACTGGGTGTACAAGAAATGCAGTGGGCTCGTGCGCCTGTCTGTGGACCCTGACTTCAGATGTTCAAGATGCAGAGGAACTGCTAGCCCTCTTGATGGTAGGCCGCAGAGTGATATCCAAGTTGGTCTGGACAAGTTGGAGGTTGTAGGCTCCTTCTGCTACCTTGGAAACATGCTTTCCGCAGCTGGTGGCTGTGACCTTACAGCCACTACACGTGTGAAGACTGCTTGGAAAAAGTTCAGGGAGCTGCTACCAGTCCTGACATCACGCCACCTGTCACATAAGATCCATGGTCGAGTGTATAACACCTGTGTACGGAGCGCTATGCTCCATGCCAGTGAGACCTGGGCACTGACCAAGCCAAATATTCATCGTCTACTACGCAATGACAGGGCCATGAAAAGACAGATCTGTAACATCAAGCCTGAAGATATGGCCACTGTAAGTTCAACTGAATTGCTGGGGCGGCTTGGCATCGGCGACCTCGACCTCATCTTAAGGGAAAGGAGACTCCGCTGGTATGGCCACGTTGTCAGATCCAGCAGTGCAGTCAAGTGCGCTTTAAATTTACAAGTTCCTGGGAGACATAGAGTTGGTCGGCCAATGCTGTCTTGGAGAGAGCTGACGGAGAAAGATCGTAGAGAATGGAAGCTCTCTACTGCCGACCCTCAAGACTGGAAAGAGTGGAGATCTGAGGTGAGATCTGCCATGCGTGCAGCCAGCCAGATACCTGGAAGGGGGCCCACTAGTGTGGATACTGCACGGAAATAAAAAGGAACCAACAACAACAACATCCACTGTGAATGCTGAAAGATTCATTGATGAGAGACGATTATAAGAGCTTGTTGTTATGAATTTAACCAAGTACAAAAAATAAGGCAGTTTCAGGTAATGAAAACCTCTTCCCCTGTGTTCACGATTTAGCATTTACAAGTTTGGGCACAAATTATTATAATTATTTTGCATTGCTTGACAAGAGTTTTAAACAAGTCACCACTCTACTTTGAAAAATAAAAAAAAACAAATGATGCTACATAATGTACATTGTACCGTAGTACCGTATGTATGTGTCAGAATGTCAAATTGATATAGCTATTTTTACGCCTATATTTATGTAAGACATTGTCATTATACTGATATTTACTACTCTTGCCAAATTTGAAACTTTTGTAACATTTGTCCTCAATGCAAAGATGTATTATTAATTGTTTATCTTGTACGTTTCTGCATCAGCCTTTAAACATTCTACAGGTAGTTCAGTATAATAAACAGTTTTATCTACATCAAATATATACAAATATTGCACGATCTAACTACAATCTATTGTCAAATCAATAATAAGAATAGTAAGTTTTGTATTTACAAGTGCATAAATTCTAGGATTATATTTCGGGTTGATGTAGCTGCGACAAATGAATGACACAAAATGTAAGTAGGAATATTTAATACTATTAGGAGTGTTGAGGTGTTGACACAGGGTATACCGTCCATATTGTTTGTTTACTGCATCTATATTGACTCCTTTCGGGGGCGTTTGTTAATTACAGGTAACCCAAACGATCGAGCTCATACATGAACACCTGTTAATTCTGGATGTCACTACACATGCATGTAGACTATAGTGTTTTCCTTTTCACATGCATTGTTTTTATATTATACCCATGCATTAAATGTATTTGTTCATGTAATGGTATACACAATGTACATTCGAAATTTGCTTTTGTTTGTGTGTGACTGTTGCGTGTATTAATGTACAATTTGCGATAATTTCATGAAATATATACATGTATACTCGGTACTTGTACAAAAACATATTACATTGAATATATCCAGAACTGTGAAATATACTGTATCATGATTCCGGATTATTTCATTTTTTATTAATTGATGAAATATACATGTACATGTATTTTATTACTTGATTATGAAATAAGTAAAATCCCAGGGGAAAATCCGAAACATTCCGAGTAAATAAATCATTTTGTGTTCAGCGTGTGCTCCGTGTTCATTCACCGTTCACTTTGCACTCTGTGTTCGTTCACCGTTCACCAAATTGCGTTCACCGTTCGCTCTGCGTTTGTTCACCATTTACTCTGCGTTCGTTCACCGATTGCTCACTGCGCGTTCACCGTTTGCTCACCCTTTCACTCACCGTGCGTTCACCGTTCAAGTGGGAAAGAAGAATGTTTCAGGGACCGTATGAGTTCGCAGAGTAGACAATGTTTCACCGATATAATGTTTTCCACAGCCAGTACATGTTATTACATAAATTATATTTTTTGTGGAACAACTTTTCTGATCAAAATTTGTCTGTTTGTCTATAGACGGCGTAGGTGTTGTTGTTAACATTTTACATTTTCATCTTCTTCTCCAGAACCACTAGGTCAGTTTCAACCAAACTTGGCCAAAAGCATCCTTGGGTGAAGGGCTTTCAAGTTTGTTCAAATAAAGGGCCATGCTCCCTTCAAAGGGGGGCATTATAATCACAAAAATGCAAAATTAGGGTAGGGTCATTTAAAAATCTTCTTAAAGCTGACATGAATTAATAAATACGTACACCTTTCTCATCTTATCCGCCATATTTCTTTCAGGTAGCCTAATTTACTCTACCCGTATATACCCCAAATGTGATTGTCACACCTGAGTGATTTTTCTAGGTGGACTCGACCAGTGCACATCTCCGATAGTAATATATAGGGAATGAGAAACAAATAAAATAACATTTTAAAACATTATGCTTTGCTCAAAATTACAAAATATTGATTGCAACATTCTAGAAGTTTAGATAAGTTAGACAAAAATGCAAAAAAAAAAAAAAAAGAAGCTTTTCTTGCATATTTGTAAGTGCATGCAAGTATTTGCGTTTTCTAATAAAATAAATGCGGATAAATCATTTGTCAATTACATACTGATAGAATGGAATAGGCAAAGAGCATAAAATATATTATTTATATCAATTCTTGCAAAATAAAGGTGCATGCCATATGCATAATATGCAATGCACAAGGTATAATCGCCAAAAAAAGTATCAAATACGGGCGTCTATTCAACAGGTATCGGAGATGTGCACTTACCGAAAATATTAGATTCTCTTTATTCTGATAAATCCACGAAACAAAATGATAAACTCCATTTGTATCTCGTTAGAACTTTACAACACGTTCTCATTCCATTATACAGACTGCGACACACTTCACCCGTGCCAAACAGTGTGTCTTCAATCAGGGGAGATGTCAGAGTCGAAAATTTTTCCTGTATTGAATGCTTGTCTGGTCGAGGCTTTGCAGTTTATAGAAATGGGGAATCTAATATCTGGTTGGATATATTGCGTGCACAATTCAAAATTTCTCGATGATCATATACAAACTTGGATATACAAATAAGGGAATAATGATCGAAAATATACATCTGTGTGCAAATGCGTGTATTACATTTGCAATCCATAATAAACAGTTCATTACACAAAGACACATATGAAAGGAAATTTATAAACGAAAATATAGTTTTGTTGTCTCTTTTGGAACCACATAATTATTTACGGTCTCTGTGTGTCCATATTCATTGAGAGAGAGAGAAAGAGAGAGAGAGAGAGAGAGAGACCTACTTTGATTTATAATATATCATTTCACAGAAGGAAATAAAATTGATCACTTATATAAATGTAAGCTTTCAAGCATTAAAAATGTCCACCTATTTAAAAATTTGTGATTGACAATATATTGGAAACTTACAGGAGTTGATGCTTATAATTGAATTCATTACAAATTTTAAAAAAAAATTAGTTTGAACTGTGCATGTAGAAAATACTGACTTTGTATGTTAGAATAACGGGAAAAAAGTAAATTGTCAAAAAAAGTGGGGAAAGCAGACCAGCCTTCCTGCCCACCCCAACCCCCTGTTTTCGTGCCTGAAACAACATATCAATTCGTGTTGAAAGAAAGGTGCATATCTACATTTCATTAAATTCCAAAGGAGCTCGAATTTATGTGTTCCCCTATTACTTATTTTGTATGCAAGATTCGTTCCCAAATTTAGAATCATGCTTTCAGTCAGAGCAGAAATGAATTCATGTTGAAGTATATCTAGTTTGAATGCAAATGTTGGGTTCCTTCTTTTAATTTCATCAGACTCATTAGAAACCCCTCTCCCAAACTATGCAGCTTTGTTTTTATTGATATCTAAATCGGTATAAATGAATCCGGATATAAATTATATAACGTTTTTTCGTGATCATATAGATATTGATACTGATAATGAAAAAAGAAAATGTTTATACTCTTGCCTTCTGCATATCCTACTAATGCATTACAGTATATTGACATTGTATCATATCAAATAAAAGCTCAACACGAATTTTACTGATTTATGCATACTAACATCTTATCGAATACATTTGAATTTGAAATTTCTATGTACAGCGGTATGGCCATTGCGCCAGATCTACGAAATGAAAATATTTATGAATAAATTACACTCAAGCCTCAAAGTAATCATTATGGCATGTTACAGAAACGTTAAAACACACAAATGCTATAGTCCTGTAATGCATGCATGCGATTTTTCTGAATACATGTATTTATGTATTCATGAATGAAGTTCCTACGCTTGAAAATATCTTGGTCTTTATGCATTTTGTTTTGTGATTTTGGTTTACCATTCCTTACACTGTGTAAATGAAGGAAAACTTGGTAAAGGGTGCAATTCTACATGCACCATACAATTAGTATACATACATGTGTTGCAAAACAAAATGTACATGTAATAACCAGACATGTATCGTCATTTTTCATTGGGGGGGGGGGGGGGGGGGGGGGGGGGGGGGGGGGGTACAACAGGGGAAAAAATGGAAAATTGGATTCTTCAAAATTTCTTGCCATTCAAAATAATAATTAAAAAAGATGAACGCAAACAGCAATAAAATAAAACAATTCACCCAAACAAACCAAGATGTTTTGTCCGATGTTCAAAGTCCTAATGTGGGGTGAAGGGTTAAAGAGTCTTTTAATTTGACTACCTCAATAATTTCCCCCTACACTTCATTTTCTTCAGTCGTTGGGGGGTCGGATGGGGTGGTTAGAGTCCTCTACTATGAGTGCCTCATATCTTCATTTTCTTAATTGGTGGTGGTGTGTGTCTTCTACTATTATATCAGAACTTTCAAGCTGGGGTAAGTGGGGGAGGGGTTGTCACTCAATGTATCTTTTATTTGCATTACAAACGAACAAAAAATGGATATTGTTATTAAAGGTGGGTGACAGACACTCTTGTCCTCTCCCCTTGATGTTTGATAACGACGCATAATATGGTAAACTCGATTATTACATTTTGCATTAGTACAATTTGCGTCGAGTTCGACGCAGAATGTAATAACGCAAAATGGCATAGATATATAAGATCTATTGAGCGCCAAATTAGCATAAAATGAAGTAATTGAAAATAACATTATTTAAAAATATGTTTAATTTTTAATTAATGCGTGCTTTAATTAAATGAATCAAATAAATCTGTATTATCAATTAATGAGAGCAATATTGAGTTACTAGTGCTGTTCTCTTTTTATTGAATTAACGATATCATTTGTCTTAATAAGAGCACGATTATTACAAGATCATCGGTTCTCTCTCTCTCTCTCTCTCTCTCTCTCTCTCTCGTCGTTATCTCTCTCTCTCTCTCTCTCATCGTTATCTCTCTCTCTCTCTCTCTCTCTCTTTCGTCGTTATATCTCTCTCTCTCTCTCTCTCTCTCTCTCTCTCTCTCTCTCATCCCATACACTCGTACAGTGTTGTATATGCAAATTTATGTACCTAAATGATTTCCTGATTTATAAATCTGCAATACTCTGACCAGTAAATCATATGGTATAAGGATTCATGCACAATACAGGGTAAATATTATACTCTGATACTTCCCCTGATTGAAGATAGCTGATCGGCACGGGCTAAGTGTGTCGCAGTCTGTACAATGGACAATGTTGTTTACTGTTGGAATGCAAATGGAGTTTATCATTTTGTTTCATGGATTATGCAAATAAAGGGAGTTTTACTACTACTTAGAGTATTTTCGACAAGTGTACACGTACATCTGCGGTCCTTTACAGATATTACGAGTAGGCCCAGGTAAATAGTCGTCCGCATTCGATGCGTTTTCATGGCGAGCATACATGCCATTTTTATAAGTACAGTAGTCTTTTACTTGAAGTAATTGTGAATGGTATAGATTGTATACTCTTTGCTTATTCCATTTTATCAATAGATAAAAGATGAAATATTTCTCCGCATTTTTGTATAGTTTTGATATATTTACTGCAAATGTACGCACGTCCACGTAAAGTAAAGGCATTCTATATATATTTATCCAAATATATATATTTAGAATGATTTACTACTGTATGATATGTTTATTATAATTTTGAGCACTGCGTGGTGTTCCAAAACGTGATTTCATTTCTTGATGTCCTCTAAATTAGTATCGGAGATGTACGTGTTACCTGTCGAAGCTACCCGCACAGGTAAATCGAAGACACTGATGTGAAGTGATGCGTAGCAAAGCTCGTCCCCTTATATACCATGCGAACCTCGATACATATAACAATAGAAATTTCAACTAATATGGCGGATTAGCAGAGAAATATGGCGGACATATAGAATTATGCTATATTTATTACTTCATGTCAGCTTTAAGAACCACTGGGCCAAAGGAGCTGACATTTACATAAAGCTTCCTGACATAGTGCAGATTCAAGTTTGTTCAAATCATGGCCCCCGGGGGTAAGATGAGGCCACAATAGGGGATGAAAGTTTTATATAGAAATATATATAGGGAAAATCTTTTAAAATTTTTTCTCAAGAACTGCTGAGCCAGAAGAGCTGACATATTTACATGAAAGCTTCCTGACATACATAATTGTAGTGCAGATTCAAGTTTGTCAAAATCATGGCCCTCAGGGGTAGGTTGGGGCCACAATAGGGGATCAAAGTTTTACTTACAAATATAATGGGAAAATCTTTAAAAATCTTCTTCTCAAGAACTGCTGAGCCAAAAGAGCTGACATTTACATGAATGTTTCCTGACAAAGTGAAGATTCAAGTTTTTTAAATCATGGCCCCTGGGGTAGGTTGGGGCCAAGTAGGGGATGAAAGTTTTACATAGAAATATATAGGGGAAATCTTAAAAATCTTCTTCCCAAGAACTGCTGAGCCAAAAAAGTTGACATTTACTTGAAAGCTTTCTGACATAGTGCAGATTGAAGCTTGTAAAAATCATGGCCTCCAGGGGTAAGTTGGGCCACAATAGGGACTAAGGTTTTAAGGTTTTACATGCAAATATATATGGAAAGTCTTCAGATAAGGGCCAAGGTGACTCAGGTGAGTGATGTGGCCCATGGGCCTTTTGTTTATGAATTTCAACCCCAAGGCAGGGGTACCTCTAATAAATGCAATTATGAATTGCTCATAAGGTTATAATTAACCTATCAAAATATCAACAAAAATCTCTGGCGCAGAACTCTTTGAATGACTTCAAAGCCAAAATGCATGCAAAAAAAGTCCAACTTTGAGGGTTAATTTCAACCTTGCATGTAGATAATAAATTGTAGGTTCGAAATGAAAATATGAAAAATTCATATCTGTATGACAGAAAATAATTAAAGAAACTAGTGATGAAACGATTGTTGCCAACAATCGATTGTCAATCGTTTTTGGCTCTTCAATTCTGATTATCGATTTTATTTTTCATAATCGATTGTCACACGTACACTAATTGATAACTAATACGAGATTCTTCTGACTGTTAACCCCGCTTTTATATCGTGACATGAAGAGTCAGATTGGACTCCGCTATATTGTCGCCGCTTTGCCTACCTTTTACAGCTTTATTACGCGTGTTTACGTTTCAAAACTCGAAGATTAAGTTATCAGATGATTATTCTTCATGCCCTTGCAGAAAAAAGGTACATTTTGGGTACCTTTGTTGGGTACATTTTGGATACATTACAGGTACAATTTGGGTACACTTTGGGTACTTTACGGGTACACTTTAGGTACACCTGAAAGTACCCGGAGTGTACCCAAAAGGTACCTGGAATGTACCTAAAGTGTACCTAAAAGTATACCCTTTTTGGAACCGGACTTTGAAAATATTTCTACCTGCAGACGGGTACTTTTTCGGGTACATTGTTCTTTCCCATGCAACTGTCTAAGTTAAAAATTTTCAGGGTACCTTATTATTTCCAACTTTCCAAGTATCAATTTTTAGGGTACCATCTGGGTACAATGACTAACACGATAATATTGGCATGTAAAAAGCTCTAACACTGTCAAAAGAAGCTTAAGACGCGTCCTTGCCATTTGATTTCTTTGCACATGACATCAGCACACAAATACACAAAATATCAATTGGTATCAAATTAGTCATGATTAACTTGAAGAATTCCCATCCGATAGTTGAATCCTATCTATATCCGTGAAATAAAGTTGTAAACGGTAGGCAAAGCAGCTACATTAGCTGAATTCCCACTTTTCAATATGGAGTCCGCTCTGAATCTCCCCGCATGTCCCGATATAAAAGCGGGGTTAACAGTCAGATATCGGATTAGTTGATAACTTGATATATATGTATGTTTATCCCAATCCAGAGAAACCCAAGTCAAACGTCTGGATTTTTTTCTTAAAAGTAAAGCCAAACTGAGTTTGTGGCTAGAGAAAACACATTTTCTTTCTCGTTAAGCCTAATAGGCTAATACGGTATCTAGATGTGTGTATAATGCACATATCCCGGCATAAAACTAAAAAGAAATAACCCCAAAAATTAAAAAAACATTTATTAACTACATGTACATGTAAATACCTATTATTTCGATCATTGATCGATACAGTTCTTCCGATTATGTCCGATTATCGATTATGAAATTTTTCCGATTATTCAATATTAAAAGAAACCTGATGTAATAATGGGACTTTTACAGAGAATTCTTTTCTCCTATAGGTCAGCTTTCTTTGTTACTCTGAATTAATCCTTTAGTTAGCATAATGGTACCTACAGTCAACTCCCTATAGAAAGAAAGTTTTCAAAGCTATGATTGAAAGAGAGGATATCTATATTGTGTGTTTTGATATTTGGTTTATCCAACAAGTTGGTGTATTTATTTGCAAGGCTTTCATGCTTACATTATATATCAATGAGGGCAATATCATTTTAATTTTGCTATAAAAGAAATTCTAAATAAAGACAAAATAAGAAGTTATACGCTTTATTTCATGCATCGATGTGTATAAACACAAACTATGTCATCCAAGCGGGGACAGTGTTAAAATTAGTTTGGACCGAAAGTGCTTTATCAAACGGGCATGTGATAAAGCTAATGCTTTATTTCACTTGCAATATTCACCACATGTGTGAGATAAACAGTGATATCTTCATAGTTTTAGTAACAAATATAATATCACGAGTACAGAAATTTGCTTACAAATGTCCTTTAAATGGAATCTGCTCAACATTTTATGGTCTTCCTCAATTACAGAAACAATAAAATAATGAAACAAGTGTGCTAGTATCTAGATGAGGTATGTTGTTGAGTGCAGTTAAATTTTTCTAATCTGACAATCTAATCTGAAGTCAAGTGTTAGGTCTGCCATGCATGCAGCAAGCCATGCATGCAGTAAGCCATGCATGCAGTTACCTGGAAGAGAGCCCACTGCTGTGGAAGATGCACCTAATCCTGCACATTAATCAAAATGCCGATGATGATGATGATGATGACACCTTTGCAATTTGTTTGATAATCCATGTACTTCCAGTCCTGATTTTTATTATGCCCCCCTTTGAAAAAGAGGGGGCATATTGATTTGCAACTGTCGGTCGGTCAGTCTGTAGACCACATGTTGTCCGCTCAATATCTTGAGAACCATTCACTTGATGATAATGATATTTCATATGTGGGTTGGTTATGAGTGGAAGATGACCCCTATTGTTTTTCAGGTCAAAAGGTCAAGGATCAATCTACTCTGGACATAGGAACATAATTTAATGTCCGCTCAATATCTCGAGAACCCTTTGCTTGAAAGAGATCAAACTTGGCACACTGGTACATTCTAAGGAGTAAATGACCCCTATTGATTTTGAGGTCATATGGTCAAGGGTCAAACTGGGCATAGGAATATACTGACCATTCAATGTCTTGAGAACCCTGTGCTTGACAGACATCAAACTTGGTACACTAGTACGTCTTCAGGAGAAGATGACCCCTATTGATTTTGAGGTCACATGGTCAAAGGTCAAGGGTCACACTGGACATAGGAATATATTGTCCATTCAATATCTTGAGAACCCTTTGCCTGACAGACATCAAACTTGTTACACTGGTACGTCTTCAGGAGAAGTTGACCCCTATTGATTTTGAGGTCACATGGTCAAAGGTCAAGGGTCAAACTGGACATAGGAATATACTGTCCGTTCAATATATTGAGAACCCTTTTCTTGACAGACATCAAACTTGGCACACTGATACGTCTTCAGGAGAAGATGACCCCTATTGATTATGAGGTCACATGGTCAAAGGTCAAGGGTCAAACTGGACATAGGAATATATTGTCCATTCAATATCTTGAAAACCCTTCGCTTGACAGACATCAAACTTGGTACACTAGTACGTCTTCAGGAGAAGATGACCCCTATTGATTTTGAGGTCACATGGTCAAAGATCAAGGGTCAAACTGGACATAGGAATGTAATGTCTGCTCAATATCTTGAGAACCCTTTTCTTGACAGACATCAAACTTAGTACACTGGTAGATCTGCAGGAGAAGATGACTCTTATTAATTTTGAGGTCACATGGTCAAAGGTCAAACTAGACATGGGAATATACTGTCTGCTCAGTATCTTGAGAACCCTCTTTTTGACAGACATCAAACTTGGTACACTGATATGTCTTCAGGAGAAGATGACCCCTAATGATTTTGAGGTCACAAGAGCAAGGGTCAAACTGGGCATAGGAATATACTGTCCGTTCAATATCTTGAGAACCCTTTGCTTGACAGACATCAAACTTGGTACACTGGTACATCTTCAGGAGAAGATGATCCCTATTGATTTTGAGGTCACATGTTTAAAGGTCAAGGGTCAACCTGGACATTGGAATATACTGTCTGCTCAATATCTTCAGAACCCTTTGCTCGACAGACATCAAACTTTAAATAGTACACTGGTGTATATTCAGGAGAAGATGACTCCTATTGATTTTGAGGTCACATGATCAAAGGTCAAGGGTCAAACTGGACATAGTAATATACTGTCCACTCAATATCTTGATAACCCTTTTACTTGACAGACATCAAACTTAGTACATTGGTACATCTTCAGGAGAGGATGACCCATATTGATTTTGACGTCAAAAGTCAATAGTTGAACTGGACATAGTAATATATTGTCTCCTATATTTTAAGAATTATTTGCTTGATTGACACGTACCAAACTTGGTACACTGGTACAGCATAAGGAGTAGATGACCCCTATTGAATTTTAGGTCACATGGTCAATTCACTCTTGACATAGGAAGATATTGTCTGCTCAATATTTTGAATTGATGATAATACTATCAATTAAATGAGGTGTGTGTATAACCCTTTTCAATTTTGCACCATGGGGGGCATATGTGTTTTACAAACATCTCTTGTTCCAAATCCCCTTTGTCCATATTATTTTCACCATTTAATAATCCAACACCCTGTCTAATTCAACACAGAATTGGCCACCATGAGGTTGTCAGATTATACAGGTTTCACTGTATGTTCTATTACAGGAAAATTCACATCTTTGCATTCATTTATGTCTTTGTATCAATGCCCGAAGAGAGTTCCCATTCTTTGTGATATACCTTGCCATGTGGTTGACTCAATATAATTTGGATAAACCTTAATATTTCATCAAATTTGAATTACATATATGTACATTTTGATAAAACTAATACATCAATTAGAATAATGTAAAAGCCTTGCACAAATAACTGCTTGATGGGATTCACTGTTATGTAAATTGCATTATTATTGGAAAACTAGTTACAGCAAACTTCGCTGAAAGTGTTTTAATACAACTGTTGTTATAAAGCAAAACTAGAACTTCAATCAAAATTACTCCATTATAATCAAATCAACATCATTCTCACTATAACTAAACTTTATAACTTCACTTTGACCGTACAACTTCATTAAGGGACTTAATTACTATAATCAAACCAACTTCATTATAACCAAAATGACTTCAAGATAATCAAAATAGATTCACAAAATGACTTCACTATAACCAAAATGACTTCACTATTATAACCAAAATGACTTCACTATATCGGTAACCAAAATGACTTCACTATTATAACCAAAATGACTTCACTATAACCAAAATGACTTCACTATTATAACCAAAATGACTTCACTATACTGGTAACCAAAATGACTTCATTATTATAACCAAAATGACTTCACGATAAACAAAACAAATTCACAAAATGACATCACTATAACCAAAATTACTTCCTGATAAACAAAACAAATTCACAGAATGACTTCAATATGGACAAAACAACTTCATTATAAACAAAACAAATTCACTAAATGACTTCACTATGATTAGAATAATTTCACTGTAAACAAAATGACAAAACTTAATGACTTAAGTCAATTTACTATAACTAAAATAACTTCACTTATTTGTCTTTTTACTAAAACAAGTTCACTATAACCAACACAACTTTCCGAAATGACTTCACTATAATATATCTTCACCATAACTAATGTGACGTCATTGTAACCAAACAACTTCACTATAACCAAACAACTTACTATACCAATACAATTAACTTCTATATATCGCTATATATAATTTGAACAACTTCACTAAATGAAACCTCAGAAGATAATGCATTTTGGACACCATCGATGGTAATGTAGGTTTTGAGGAAAGAGGATGAAATCCAAAATGACTTGACAATAGCCAGAATATAACACCGCAATGATTCACTTTAGCTGAAATATTTTTTTTAATAATCAATGTGACTTTACTAGCCAGTAAACAACTTCAGAATAACCAACATTACTTCTTTAGCATAATTAGAATGACTTCACATTAACTGTACAAAATGATGCACCAAAACTACAGCACTTTAGAGAACAACTTTGCAAAGATCCCAATTACTAATTGACTGTGAGCAAAGTGACTTAGCAGTAACCAGTTTTATTCCTGTATAATTTATACTTCATGAGAAGCACTACTAGGTGTGTCCAGGGGTCCGTGTTTGCTCAACTATCTACGTGTATTTTGTATTGCTTATAGGAGTTATGAGATTGATCACTGTTCGTTATATTCGCCTTTCACTACTTTGTAAGTACATGTACCTAGTATCTACCATACCTGCTACTGTGCTTGTGTCAGTGAGCTTAAATTGTTTATGTTTTAAAACACACATGCGTTTTAAAACGCACATGCATGGAGTCATTTTTAAATATGTTCTGATCAGTAAATTGCTGACAGATAAAGGATTTCTCTCTCTTTTTTTGATTAGATTCAGTTTAGGATGAACAGTAATTAAAAGTATTTAAAAAATACATTGTTGATTGACTTGCAATGAATTCTTAATGATAATGATTTGTGTTTTTTTATGTTTCAGTGTCCTACAGTTCAAATGATTGGATAGCTGGGCCTGTGGTGGTGGCGATAATTGTATTTTTCCTGTTAGTCATATTAGCACTGTTTCTCATCAAGAAATACAAAGGAAGGTATGTAAGGTTGTTGATGATGAAAGTGTGGATTAATTCATACCTCGCCCATATTCTGGAACTTCATGTCCTGTTGTTTAAATCGAGTCGAGGAGTTATAGTGATGGTCATATCTGTCGTTTATCCTTCCTTTCTGTTTTGCTATAAGATCTATAAAAGATACATTCATCTAACTTCACACACAAATAAAGTTTGGTGATAGTGTAGCAACAGTCCTGAATGATTTTTATGGTGACCTTCTGTATGATTTTTACCGTGACCTTCTGTATGATTTTTACCGTGACCTTCTGTATGATTTTTACCGTGACCTTCTGTATGATATTTTTACCGTGACCTTCTGTATGATTTTAACCTTACATTTCTGGATTTTACAATTTTAGCTAACTTAATTATTGACAATGCACTCATCAAACTTCATATACAAATAGATTTTTACAAGGCCTGGTTAGTATTTCACCTTTACCTTCCATATGACCTCACATTTCTGGATCAATTTGTATTTACCTCAACTCTGATGACTAATCTATCAGGGTGTGTTCATTAATCTTTATGCATGGACACATATCTTTGTAAGAGCACGACAAGTGTGCGAAATTTGATTGACCTTGACCTTCTGTATGAAATTGACCTCACATTGTTTAGCTTGTTCTTGAATAAGTTATTAAGGATGCACATTTATATCCGGATACATCCAGATGAGAGATTGATGAGTATGGATAAGTTTTATTTGTTTTCCATTTGACTTCATGTGACCTTGGTCTTGTATTTCTGGTTTCACACTGAGCTCATTTTAGACTAACACATTGAGGATACCTTCATCAATCTTCATTTACAGATAGAGCTTACTTGCAGCAACACAAACAATGCTCAATATTTTTTTCCTTTACCTTAATTTGCATGACCTCACTATTTGTGTGGCTCTGAAACAAATGGCAAAGCATTCACATTCAGTGGACTTATTTTTAGTCATATTTGATGTATACATATTTTCCTTCAAGTGATTCAAAATTAGTGTTACTGATATAGGGAACAGTTATTATTCACACTAAACTTGACTTACATTATTTGGGCAGTTAGTTGTCTCACATTAGAAAGTTTGGAACTGTAGAGTAAGAACACCTGTCTGTCAGTGTGTCTGCCTGTCCTCACTATTTCTGGCATAACATCTCCCAACATTTTAACTGACAGACTTCATAATTAAAATGGTCATGGAAAGGCAACTACAGATATTTAGGTCAAGTACACAATGAGACAAGACTTTGAAATCAGATGCGAATCTACCATAAAACTTGAGCTTATTTTGTCAGCTTGTATTAATATACTTTACATTTTATGAAAATTCTCATAATTGTGATACAAATTCTGAAATAAAGTTTAAAATGATTTAGAATTATCATAGTATAAATGTTAGTGAAATGTATAAATGTTCCGATTATCGATTATAAAATTTTATAATTGAAAGTTGCTGTCAAAACCGAAAATAAAAATGGCAGATAACAAGGACTGGGTTGGTTTCGTATTTTAGTTCATTTCAAAATGGCAAGCGCGAGTAAAGATGATGCTGGATCCAGATAGTGGCAATTTCACTGTTAAAGAAAACAAACGATGTATCTTCGTTTTGTTCAACACACTATTACATATGCAAATTTTTTTTAAGAATATCTGTTTCAGTCACTAGGTTAGTGCCAGTTTTATTTGAGATTGCTGTTAAATAAAAAATAATGCATGAATGACTGGTTTTGTTCATTTCTACAGTATTCATATAGAGAAAGTAACATACATGGTGGTGCAGAAGCTTACAAATAATTTTGAATAAAAGATATATTTTTTAGATATCATAGAAAACAATTATTAATCAAAAATCGATTGGTTTTCTACTCCCAATTACAAAATAATTATCGACTATGATTTGAAACAGATTGCCCATCACTAATAAATGTACTTTCTTGTTCTACAATTTTCGAAAAAAGTTTTTTATATATCATTGTTTGGAAATGAAGGAGGAGGGAGACATTCAGCAATTAAAGGGGATGAAAGAAGAGTTGAAGTATATTTGTTCATAACAATGTGAGGTCACCTGAGTCACTCAGGTGACCTTTTACTATTGGTCTGCATCCGTTGTTGTGTGTCGTCCGTTAACAAATTCTTCCCAGAAACTACAAGGCTAATCTTGACCAAATTTGGTATGTAGCATCTGTAGGTGAAGGAGACTGGTAATTGTAAATTTTATGACCCCCCACCCTAAGGGGCCTTAAAGTGATATACCTTGTGAATATTATATGTTTACAGGAAGGCATTTTTTTTATTATAGATATTTAAAACGTCGAGTGCCTGTGAACCAGTCGGACTAGTAAATCGACATTTTACCCGACTGGACCTATCATTTAGTAGACTCGGTCAGTCAGACGTGCCTTATTTTGTGTCAAACCCTGCTAGTTACTAAGAAGTGTGATTTCAATTCTAATTCTTCAAAGGAAGATCATTTGAAAATGCAAATAGTACATATACTACTCAAAATTTGATAAGGATCACTAGGTTATATGTGTGTAATTTACCACTAACATGACAAAAGACATAAATTTGACTCAGAGACGTGTTTACTCAGGTTATGAATGAAAATTCATGAACGACATGAACTTTTATCAATATGGAATGCTTGAAATCTGATAACAACACCAAAAGGCATTTCATTACAAAAAGTTAACAGCAAACCAGAGAAAGAATTACACAGTTTTTGGGGATCAGCCCATCATTACACTTAGTCGATGAAGTGTCAATACCGGGTATGGCCTCCCCTTGCATCAATGACGGCTTGACAACGTCGAGCCATGCTGTCAATAAGCACCCGGATGTTTCCAATGGGAAGGTTGTTCCACTCTTCCACGAGGGCGTTTCCGAGCTCTGCCAAAGTCGTGGGTTGTGTTCTATGGCGTGAAAGGGCAACCTGCAGCATGTTCCATACATGCTCAATCGGGTTCAAGTCCGGCGAGCACGCTGGCCAGTCCATACGGACAATTGTCTCCTGCTGAAAGTACTGTTCCACCACCCTGGCGCGATGAGGACGGGCGTTATCGTCCATCAGGATGAACTCAGGGCCAACAGCACCAGCGTAGGGTCTGACGTAAACATCGAGGATCTCATCCTGGTACCACACCCCCGTCATTGTTCCTCTCTCCAGGACATGAAGGTCTGTTCTTCCATCCCTGCTGATTCCACCCCAGACCATGATGGAACCACCACCATAATGGTCATGTTCACTGATGTTGGCATTATGGAAACGTTCATGTCATCGCCACACTCGGTGCCTCCAGTCTGTAAAGTCCAAACAATACCTGGACTCATCGGTGAACAGAACTTGAACCCAATCGTTCTGTGTCCAAGTGACATGATCTTCAGCCCAGTCTAATCGCTCCCGCCGGTGTCGAACAGTCAGAGGGACTCGAACACATGCCCTTCTCGAATTGAGACCTGCATTGTGAAGCCGATTCTGTATCGTCTGAGTGGAAACATTCACCCCTGAAGCGTTCAGGAGGTCGTTACGTAGGCTGGTTGCTGTCCAGAAGGGATGGCGTCGTGCCTGAAGAGCCAAAAAATGGTCTTGGCATTGGGTTGTCGACCTCTGACGACCACCCCCATGTCGGTGTGCTGCTGTACCAAAAGTTTGCTGTTGGTTCCAGGCCTTGTTTACAACGCTCTGGCTGACGTTTAGTGCATTTGCAACGTCACGTTGTGAATAGCCAGCGTCAAGCATTCCAATACATCTGCCCAGTTGTTCTGTCGTCAGGCGACACCTTACACGTTGAGGGGGCATTGTGTCAATAAACCTAGTGTAAACACTCAAGTGAGTTTGAAATTTTAGAAAGAATCAGACACCGATGCCTGAGTGAAAATCGTGCAATGGTAGCAAAAGCATAAACTGTGATGAGAAACGCATTTCCCATGACATGAAATGCACGTGCAAGTTTGTTGAAGACGTTTTTGATTTCACTTGGACACAACATTGCCAGTTGTGCAGTTATTAATTTTTTAAACAGAAAAATATCTATGATCCTTATCAAATTTTGAGTAGTATATGATAAATAGATGAATTGATAAATTGTTGGAATTTTATTGCTTTCTATGGAAATACATTTTATGTATTTTGAAATTTTTTAGATTACCCTCATTGTGCTTCCCTGAAATTGTGATTGCTTCGTTCTTGAATATAATTTTAACAATTAGAATGGCAGTGTGACATTAATGTGACTGCTCTGATGTGGTGTGTGTGCATGGTTATTATTTTTGATAAAACAATTACCTGACTTTTGTTCTATATGATACATGGATTGATTGATCCAAGAAAAAAAAAGTCACACTGACCGTGGTTAATATCATGGTTCTTGGATTAATAAATCCTTATTAATAAATAAAATGTTCAAGAAGTTTGGTTTTCTCTGATTGGAAGAGACATTCTAAAGTATAATGGTCAGATTTTGTGACATCACAATGAAAATGTTGAAAACCCTGTGATATTACTGACAGAATAGTACAAGAACATCTGCATGAGGCTATATTCATGATCTGTAGAATTAATCTTATAGGATGAAAAAAAATAATTCATAATTATTTAGTAAAGCTAGCACTTATTGACTTTAGATTAGGTCAATACCAATAATGATTATGCATTATAGCATAAGACTGTTAACAACTTGTTAGTATTTTGTGAATTATTTTTGTTTGAAATATTTAGAAAGTTCCTATACCAGAACATCCTGTGTTACATTTACAAAGCCCCCCCAACGAGGAGGGACAGGTAGATTTTGACCTGCATGGGTGTACTTAGCATATTGACTTACTATCAGATTGTTATCTGTGACTACACGTCAACATCTTGTTACTCATTATTATGCTTCCTGTTGGTTTCTTTCTATAAACTACTATTTTTATGTAATTTCACTGTTATTTGTAAATGTGCATTATCACAATTTTTTGGTGACTTTACTTTTTTGCCTTGTTCAAATTCTCTTTATAAAGTAAACTGAAACAATTTTAAGTCCATAGGATCAGAAAGGAAAAAAAAAACATTGTCAAAATGCAGGCTCAATCCCAGGATCACATGGTTGTCAAACGGATGCATTAGACCACAAAACCACTGGAAAATCATGTACAGAGTATATGAAAGTTTACCATTAATTTAAACATTGTGAAGAAAACTTGTCAAAGTATTCAATCAACACAGAAATGGTGTATTACAATAATTTTTTATTATATGCACCAATAAAATATCAATCTAATTGATATCATGTTTAAAATAACCTCTTCAAATAAAAAGTGCATTTGGAGTGATCACCCTTTGTTCTATGGAAAGCCTAATATTTTGAAAAAAATATTGACCATCAGCATAAGGCTTGTACACTTTGTTTCAAAACCCTGACTACTTGGCATAGTGCAAAACATAACACTATACAGAGCACCAACACTTACTTTCTGTGATGGCAATTAAAGTCTTGTGTTTTTGTGACTCGCCTATGGAATGGATCGAGTGGTGCATGAAAGGTTAAGATAACCAAACTACAACTTCATCTCTCAATTACTTCAGCTGACATGTTTCATGCATTACATTTGTAGATATATTTAATGTGTGGTTTTTCTGATCTATTTATGACTTTCTTTCCAATGATTTTCTTTATAATTTTTATCCTTATGTTATCTTGGAAACTTTCTTGGTAAATTATGCTTTTAGAATATTCTCTTTGTATCACTTTTTAAAAAGTTTAGGGGATGCTTCCTTACTACTTGATTGACAAACATACCATATCATTTACTTAATTATAGTACCTCTTTGTGGAAGAAATAACTATTTTAAAAGAAATCGAAATACATAATTATAATGTTTATTTTCAAATGAAGTCTTGATAAAGAGTATTTGTTAAAATGTTGTATTTGAATGAAATATAGGGGAGTTGTCTCCCTTGTTAAGTTGTTCAATAGAATGTTGCTGTATTTTAGGAAAGAGTCGCTCTCCTCTGTGGAGAGTAAGAAATCAGGGAGTATCTCGTGTAGTTTGGGTGAAATTCAACAAAATGGCAAGCATGTCCCAGTGGTCTTCACAAATCAGGTCACGGTAGAAGAAATAGATTTTAAACATTCATCCACTGCCCAACTTATTGATGAAACAATGATACTGGAGCAAAATTCAAACACCATAGAAGACTCGTCAGATTGGGATAAGAGTGCTTATGAACAAGGTTCCACACAGAATAACACACCTGACAAACAGATTAAAACTGTTCAGCCAGATTTAGATGATAGTGCTTATGAACAGACTAAAACCTCTGACATACAGAGAGACAACAATGATACAGAAAAGGAGAAGTCTAACACCAATCCTCCAAAAAAGGAAAGAAAAGAAATGCAGTCTGAATCTGGTGACATTTAAAAAATACCAGTATTTACAGTTAAAATCACACCCACAGCAGAGAAAGCCATACCCAAAACTTAGGAAATCCTATCTACTGAACAGAAAGCCACACCCATACCCACAACAGAGAAAATCACATCTAATGAAAAGAAAGCCACTCCTACAGCAGAAACAGTCTTTTACCCATGACAGAGACAGCTCTCACTCACAACAGAGACAGCTCTCACTCACAACATAGGAAACAAGAATTAGATATTCAGGGGGGAAACTCCCTTGTGGATAACACAAAGAAATCTGTTGACTCTAAAGCATACATAAATGAGCTATAATGATCTCAGATCTCTGTTTAACAGAAGTCTCACCCCTCCCCCATCCCCATCCCCACCCCACCCCCTCTGAGATCAGGAGTGTGCTTTAAATCTCAAATGAAAGTCAACATTTACATGATACTGAAGCATGTCAATGTATTACATGTTACATTGTACAGAATTTGACACATTTATATTGGAAATGTACCATGACTGAAGATTTTCTAAAACATCTGGAAAAACTTTAATTTAGCCCTTTTTGTGAAGCACAGTTTGCTTTGATTTAATTATTATATGGTTTAAGGAGAAATGATGAGATATTGGTACATTTTAATGGTTTTGTGATATAAGAATTGACGTTAGAAATGAAAATGCACATGTATTTAAAATCTCAAATATTTCACTTCAATTTTAACATTTTAGAAATACCATATCATTCCCCTATTATATGTACATTTTACAACCCAATCTTAGATAAATACATATAAGGAGGAATAACACATTGTTATAATGGCTGATTTCAGCAATACTGTATTAGCAATCTGAAAAAAATTTAAAACCCGCGGATCTACAGTTCAGCAATCGACGTGCTAACCGGTTATACTGAACTACTCAGATAGGCAATACATGATTTTTTAAATTTAATAGATTGATATTACTGATATTTATATTTTCATCCATGTTTTAAAAGGAAGCCAGCCATTATGGCAATGTAGAATACCTCCTTAATTACAGATCTATAAATTGTGGGTTCAAGTATAGCAGGGTTTTATTTTTTTCCCTTCAGATTACTTTTGTCTAGAACTGTATATAAAACTAAATAAGGTAAATTTGAATCATTGTACATATTGTCCACTTTCCATCCATAGATGTGTTATTCCTCCAGAATCTTATCCTGTATATAGTATCAGAAATTGAACAATGTACCAGGTTTTTGTTGTGACACTGATGATGTCATTTTTAGCTCACCTGAACCGAAGGTTCAAGTGAGCTTTCCTGATCACATATTGTCCGTCGTCCATCTGTCTGTCTGTCTGTCTGTAAACTTTTCACATTTTTGACTTCTTCTCCAGAACCACTGAGCCAATTTCAACCAAACTTGCCACAAAGTATCCTTGGGTGAAGGGCTTTCAAGTTTGTTCAAATGAAGGGCCATGTCCCTTTCAAAGGGGAGATAATCACAAAAATGCAAAAATAGGTGGGGTCATTTAAAAATCTTCTCAAGAACCACTGGGCCAGAAAAGCTGAGATTTACATGAAAGCTTCCTGACATAATGCAGATTCAAGTTTGTTCAAATCATGGCCCCCTGGGGGTTGGATGGGGCCACAATGGGGGATCAAAGTTTTACATACAAATATATAGGATAAATCTTTAAAAATCTTCTTCTCAAGAGCCACTGAGCCAGAAAAGCTGATATTTACATGAAAGCTTCCTGATATAATGCAGATTCAAGTTTGTTCAAATCATGGCCCCCGGGGATATGATGGGGCCACAATAGGGGGATCAAAGTTTTACATAAAATATATAGGAAAAAATCTTCCCAAGAACCACTGGGCCAGAAAAGCTGAGATTTACATAAAAGCTTCCTGACATAATGCAGATTCAAGTGTGTACAAATCATGGCCTCCGGGGGTATGATGGGGCCACAATAGGGATCAAAGTTTTACATACAAATATATCGGAAAAATCTTCTTGTCAAGAAACACTGAGCCAGAAAAGCAGATTTTTACATGAAAACTTTCTGACATAGTGCAGATTCAAGTTTGTTCAAATCATGGTCCCCAGCGTAAGGATGGGGCCACAAGGGGGGATCAAAGTTTTACATACAAATATATAGGGGAAATCTTCTTGTCAAGAACCACTGGGCCAGAAAAGCTGAGATTTACATGAAAGCTTCCTGACATAATGCAGATTCAAGTTTGTTCAAATCATGGCCCCCGGGGGTATGATGGGGCCACAATAAGGGATCAAAGTTTTACATACTAATATATAGGCAAAATCTTCTTGTCAAGAACCACTGAGCCAGAAAAGCTGAAATTTACATGAAAGCTTCCTGACATAATGTAGATTGAAGTTTGTTCAAATCATGGCCCCTGGGGGTATGATGGGGCCACAATAGGGGATCAAAGTTTTACATACAAATATATAGGAAAAATCTTCTTGTCAAGAACCACTGAGCTAGAAAAGCTGACATTTACATGAAAGCTTTCTGACATATATTTCAGATTTCAGTTTGTTAAAATCATGGCCCCCAGGGGAGGATGGGGTCACAAGGGGGGTATCAAAGTTTTGCATACAAATATATAGGGAAAATCTTTAAATATGAGCCAAGGGACTCAGGTGAGCAATGTGGCCCATGGGCCTCTTGTTTTTGGTTGCTAATACCTGTTTATGTTTGTCAGCTTAATTCAACTTAATTAGTAGATTATCATCCAGGGTCAGCAAAAAGTATGGGGCGGGTGGGAGGATTTTATATCTTAATTTTTATTTTCTGAGAAAAATATTAAAGACAAATGATTTTTTTTTATCAAGAGATCCGCATCATTTAATGCAAGATGGATATCAATCTATGCTAGTTTCAAAGACTAATTCCAGGTTAAGCTTTAATCTAACGATATAACAGAAATATACCTAACTTCTTTAAGATTTACGCCGGTAAGAACGCGAGAAATTAAGAAAACCATATAGGTCTATTTTCTTCATGTAGCTTTTCACGTTGCTATACCTGAAATCTAAACAACAAGTGTAAATACCGGAGTCGGACATGAAAATATTCCGGAAATCGCAAGTTTTGCAAAATAAAAAATTCGGGGCGGGCCAATTTTTGAGGGGCGGGCGGGGATGATAATCTATCAATTAAGTTGAATTGGCCTTATGTAGGTAGAACCTACTGGGCCTTGTATACAAGATGTTTTAATAAATTGTTTCAGCATGATAAAAGTCCGTTGGGCTTAAACAGCAACATCTGCAGATTTATTTGTATAATTTTCAGCTCACCTGAGCTGAAACCTCAAGTGAGCTTTTCTGATTGCCTGTCGTCTGGCTGTCTGTCTGTAAACTTTTTACATTTTCGACTTCTTCTCCAGAACCACTGGGCCAATTATAACCAAACTTGGCCAAAAGCATCCTTGGATGAAGGGCTTTCAAGTTTGTTCAAATGAAGGGCCATGTCCCCTTCAAAGGGGAGATAATCACAAAAATGCAAAAATAGGGTGGGGTCATTTAAAAATCTTGTTCTCGAGAACGACTGGCCCAGAAAAGCTGAAATTTACTTGAAAGCTTCCTAACATCGTGCAGATTCAAGTTTGTTCAAATCATGGTCCCCAGGGGTTGGATGGGGCCACAATAGGAGATCAAAGTTTTACATACAAATATATAGGAAATATCTTTAAAAATCTTCTTCTCAAGAAACTCTGGGCCAGAAGAGCTGCAATTTACATGAAAACTTCCTGACATAGAGTAGATTCAAGTTTCTTGAAATTATGGCCCCCAGGAGTAAGATGAGACGACAATAGGGAATCAAAGTTTTACATTCAAATATATAGGGAAAATCTTGAAAAATATTCTTGTAGAACCACTGAGCCAGAAAAGCTGAAATTTACACGAAAGCTTCCTGATATAGTGCAGATTCAAGTTTGTTAACTGGGGCTAGGATGGGACCACAATAAGGGATCACTCTGAGTTTTACATAACTAATAAATAGAAAAAAATCGTTAAAAAAGTTCTCTTAAGAACCATAGGGCCAGAGAAGTTTACATTTCATGAAAGCTTCTTGATATAGTGCAGATTCAAGTTTGTTCAAATCATGATCCCTACCAGGGTAGGGGATCAAAATTTTACATACAAATATATAGGGAAAATTATTAAAAATCTTTCTGAAAAATCACTGGGTCAGAAAAGTTTACATTTACATGAAAGCTTCCTGACATAGTGCAGATTTAATTTTGTAAAATTCATGGCTCCCGAGAGTAGGTTCGCGCCACAATAGGGATCAAAGTTTTACATGCGAATATATAGGAAAAATATTTAAATATGAGCCGAGATGACTTAGGTGAGCGATGTGGCCCATGGGCCTCTTGTTTGACCATTCATCATTATTTTTATTTTATCTGAGGAAGTTTTAACTTATTTGCAACTCTTAACTCGGATGAAGTATTGTAAAGTTTTATAAGCTTTGTATCCTCTACAAGTTTATGCATGAAGTATGTTTTAGTTTGCAGAGATGTACGGAAGCCGATAGGTGCCAGGGTATAGAATTGATATTTATTTAACTGGCGGTCGCCACTTAATTTATGTGGCAGCCGCCACTTAATTTAACTGGCGGCTGCCACTTATTATCTGGTGGCCGCCACTTAATTTATGTGGCGGCCACCACTTAATTTATGTGGCGGCTGCCACTTAATTTATATGACGGCCGCCACTCAGTTTAAATCATTTATATGGCTGTCACCAGTTATTCAATTCCTCTCTCTTTCTCTATCTCTCTCTCAAGATGAAAGGGGTGCAATCCCTCCCAATGCTTAGTAATATGTATGTGATATATATATATATATATATATATGTATATATACACACACAATTAAGAGCATTAAATTATTGTTTTTCGATTGTACTGTTAAATACGTAGAACCACGGAGCTGACCCTCCATTTTTTTTGACAACGTTCAATTACTATTATTTTCACATGCAAACTATAATTATTTTCACATGTGAAATAAGATTAATTGGCGGATTGGCCCCCACCCCACTCTTTTGGTGGTAGTAATGAATGGTAAAAATGTAATAATGAATGAACTGATCAATTGAAGGTTGAACGGAGCCCTCTCCCTCCAATTTAGGAGTACGAAGTTTGGACAAAAGAGACATTTTAGGTTCCTTTTCTGCTTGTCAACAATTGTAGAAGACAATTTCTCCTCCGACTGTACCTATACACTTTGAAAAACGATGCTGTGTGTTTGCGTACTATTCTTAATCTTTCCAAAATAATCACTCAGCGATATGAATTACATTGTTAGCTCACCAGAACTGAAGGTTCAAGTGAGCTATTCTGATCACATTTTGTCTGGCGTCCGTCTGTCCGTAAACTTTTCACATTTTCGACTTCTTCTCCAGAACCACTGGGCCAATTTCAACCTAACTTGGCCAAAAGCATCCTTGGGTGAAGGGCTTTCAAGTTTGTTCAAATGAAGGGCCATGTCCCTTTCAAAGGGGAGATAATCGCAAAAATAGGGTGGGGTCATTTAAAAATCTTCTTCTCAAGAACCACTGGGCCAGAAGAGCTGAAATTTACCTGAAAGCTTCCTGACATATTGCAGATTCAAGTTTGTTCAAATCATGGCCCCCGGTGGTAGGATGGGGCCACAAGGGGGGATCAAAGTTTTACATACAAATATATAGGGAAAAACTTTAAAAATCTTCTTCTCAAGAACCACTGAGCCAGAAAAGCTGATTTTTACATGAAAACTTTCTGACATAGTGCAGATTCAAGTTTGTTCAAATCATGGCCCCCGGGGATAGGATGGGGCCCCAAGGGGGGATCAAAGTTTTACATACAAATATATAGTTAAAATCTTTTTCTCAATAACCACTGAGTCAGAAAAGCTGATATTTACAAGAAAACTTTCTGACATAGTGCAGATTCAAGTTTGTTCAAATCATGGCCCCCGGGGGGTAGGATGGGGCCACAAGTGGGGAGGGGGGTCAACGTTTTACATACAAATATAGGAAAAAGCTTTAAAAATCTTCTTCTCAAGAACCATTGGGCCAAAGAAGTTGACATTTACATGAAAGCTTTCTGACATAGTGTAGATTCAAGTTTGCAAAGGGTAGTTTGGGCCATAATAGGGACTAAGGTTTTACATGCAAATATATATGGAAAGTCTTCAGATATGGGCCAAGGTGACTCAGGTGAGCGATGTGGCCCATGGGCCTCTTGTTTTTGCAATTGGCAGCTGCCATATATGAATTAAATGGCAGCCGCCAGATAAAATAACTGGCGGCCGCCAGTTAATTTATATGGTGGCCGCCAGTTAATAAGTGGTGGCCACCAGTTAAATTAAGTGGCGGCCGCCAGTTAAATAGATATTAATTCTATACCCTGGCACCTATCGGCTTCCGTAGAGATGTGATCTGTTTCATTCATGGTGCTGAGTTTAAGTTATAAGCCATTCTTGTTATCAAATTAACTTTTACATCTATTGAATATTGGAAATTGTTTTTATTTTTAAAGTCTTCAATGCTGGTTTGAGGCCAGTGCGCGTGACATAATTTAGCACAAAAAAATCTATGTAACTCTTTTAGAGAGTCTAGGAAACATCAAAAAGTTCAGGAAACACCAAAAAATCTATGTAACTCTTCTAGAGAGTCTAGGAAACACCAAAAAATCTACGTAACTCTTCTAGAGAGTCTATAGGAAACTGGGTTTTTTGCAGATGTTTTTTGATGATATTTTCAATACACCTCAGTATTACAAGTAAAATGTGTTCACTGGTGTTCAGAACTGCTCATTGTTGACAAGAGGACGTGACACTGCTTTATGTTTTCTAGAGCCTCAGTTGTTCGTAGGGATTTACTCAGAATGCGTTTGTATAAGTTTTGTAGGAGGATGAAGTGTTGATGAAGATAGTATAATTGCATTTTATGTGCAGAATGAATTTGCCTTATATAGAGAACAGAACTCATTTAAAATGAAGATTGCACAAGGTGAGAAAAGTACCTGCAAATAGGTATAGGAAATACAAAAATAAAATCACTCTCAAAATTGTATTTGCCTTATATGGTTTACATGCAGAACCAAAAATTAAATTGAATTTGCCTTATATTGTGTAGAGAACTCGGAGTAAAATTGAATTTGCCTTATTATATAGCACACAGAACTTCATATTAAATTGATTTTGCTTTATCATATGGTATACAGAACTCAGAATGAATTTGCCTTAATTTTGGTGTACAGAACTCTGAATAAATTGAATTTGCCTTCAATGGAGTACAGCTAGATTTCAAAATTAAATTGAAGATAGATGAACAAGGGGGAAAATGTGCCTATGAGTGGCTGGATAGGAAAGACAAATAAAATCACTATGAGAAAGAGTTCGGATTTGTTAATTATTAAATTTTACCATTTCATAGTTGAGCTTGTTGAATTTTCAATGTTTGTGGGTTGACTCTCCATTTTTTGTAATCATGCAAATACTTATAGAAACACTAAAAACATAAATTTTTCAGTCTTCAAAAAGAATAAGCAATATGACCCACTAGATGAAAGCTGTAAAAAAAAACTTGTACAAAATAATAGCATTTTGTAAAAATATTCTCAAGTCCCTTATATTGAAGACGGTATATCATGCATGACTTAAATCCCCATGAATATTATAAGCAAGCAGGTCAATCATTGGTATAAATGTTGTGAACTGTAATATTCATAACTGTGTTAAATTCATATTGTTCTACATCAATATTTCATAACTGTATATTTATATATTACAAATCGCATTTTCCTCTATGAACCAACCAATTTCAGCGCGCGACACAATCTGTTCACATTGACTATGAACAGATTATGAACTAGCTTAAAGCACGCGACTGAGAGAGCGTAATGGTTTGAAAAAAAATAGAACATCTGTTACAAAGATCTCGCAAGTCACACCTTTGGATTAAGATTGTAAACTTACGTGGATTATCATCCCAATCTTGTGGTCTCCTACCTCCAAAATACAGTGCACCTTGCAATGTTGATAAAAGGCAGGGTGAGACGAAGTGTGACGTCATGTCTATGTGTTGACGTACGTCACAATAACTACTGTGACAGAGGCTAGGAGTTCGTTTTATGCAACAAAATAGAAGCAATGTAAACAACCGGTGTTTTAGTAAATGAATATAAATATAAGAAATGAACATCACTTTTGAGCTGTTCATGGTCAATATGAACGGATTTGGATTTGAGGCAAATCTAGTCTCAAAGCTAGCGCGATTCACAGAATTTGCCTCAAATCTAAATCCGTTCATACTGACCATGAACAGCTCAAAAGTGGTGTTCATTTCTTAAATAATAATTATCTTAAATGTGCTATATTGTTTCCCGCAATATGATGTCATATCTACTTATACATATATATGTATTGTGACGTCAGCACAACAAGTTAGCAGTTCAAATTAAATAGTCAAAGTGAACAGTTGGGTTGTCCATTCAACACGATTCTCTCACACAATAAACTGCTGGACACTAAGGTGATTTGTAAGTAGAGCATTATGGGTAATGGGTTCGATACCTGATAACCTCTTATATTTTCATAAATTTTTGGGAGAAATTTAGTCTTCTGTTTGCTCTGCAAATTTCTCTTTAGGGCCGCATTGTAAGTAGTGATGATACTCAAGGCTTCATCAAAGTCCACTAATGAATTCTCTATAGACACTAAGACCGAGATGTGTCCAGGAGCGCTATGTCTTTCTTGTATTGCCCAGCTTTGTGGTTATCCCACGAGAGACAGAGAGACATTAACTCCATGGAGCACCTCTGGAGAATGAAATTCCAGTGGGCCTGAAACCATTTGGAGACAGGCCCGATGCTTGATGTGGCAATAAGTTGAAAACCCCTAGGAACCGTTTTCTGTTGCAGATAAGTATTTACATTAGAGATGCGATGTTGTGTCTTTACAAATTTTTGATGTTGCTTCTTGGGGGTTTTGAATGTAAGATTGTTTTTGATGCACATTATAAGACTATGAAATGAATGAATAGGGCCAGAAATGATGGTGCAAAAATCATGGAACATTTACTTATTTAGAACAAGAGGTGGAAATTGAATATGGAACGCAGAAATGAAAAGGACATGAAATACACTAATGAACACAAAAATTAACAGAAGCGGCAAGAATATTGATTGAAAATAATAAGGAAAAAACACTTCAAAAATAATAACAGAAAAAAGAGAAGCATTCCATAGTCGGGGATATGAGATCTATTCAGAGACCATCTACTGAATCATTGGTCAAGCTCCTGGAACATGTTCTCAAGTTAAATAACTACATGTTCAATGGCGAACATTATCTACAAATTAATGACACAGCCATGGGCATCAAAATGGCTCCAAGTTATGCCAACATATATCCATTTTTTATTGTTTACATTGCATAACTAAAGTATTTCTAATGTCAACCAAAATTTGATTTTCAGTTTTTGAGTTACAAGTGAGATACATCACTCACAATTCTTTGTTACCAGTACATAAACAAGGCTCTTGCCATGTTTTTGTTAACAAATAGATTGCTTAATAGAAAATAGCATGTTTAAAACAAAATGAAATTTGAAAATTTTCAGTTCAAATCGTGTCCATGCCCCTTTAAAATCAAAAGGGTCAAAGAACCCATTGTCGAACATTTCAATCTTGCAGGACACAAATGGGAATTAAGACATGACAGTAGTGGTTATTAGTCCCCTGCCGACGAAGTCGAAGGGGACTTTAGGTTTGCGCTCTGTCCGTCCGTCAGTCCAGTTTTCTACACTTTTTTAGCTCACCTGAGCTAAAAGCTCAAGTGAGCTTTTCTGATCACCCGTACAGGGGTCAACATTTACGTATGTCCGCTTGTCCGGTACCAGTGGAAAAACATTTCGGACAAGTGAGTATTGATGGGCACTTGTCCAATTGGACAAGTGCTTTTTTATGTAAAGAAGTCTCCAAACAACTTTGTGAAAAGTTTATCGGTAGTTGAGAGTTGGAAGTACATTTATAATGCATGGAAAATGAACTTCGATCGCTATGTAAACTAGCTGAGTCAAACTCAATCGTGATTGGTGTTCACTTATTGCGTACTACTTTCAATCACCCATTGCAATCTCTTACCAGAGAGCGTTACGCTACGCTCCACAACGTAGCGCGCCCTCTGGTGAGAGAATGCATCCATGGATCTTACCAAGTCATTGATTCAAGATGGGAAGTCTAGATAAAATTTTGTTTTATGCGTTTGTTGTTTTTATCAAGAGAATAAGATTAAAAAAAAAATCAATCAAGCAGGTATAAAAATAGACTATATATTAAGTAAATTAAATACAGTTTTCAAGTTGACGATATTATATCCTTTTTAGAAAATTTTAAGGACAAGTGAAGTTGAAGTTCGGACAAGTAAATATTTTGTCCGAATGGACAAGTAGGAAAAAAAGTTAATGTTGAACCCTGCCATATTCCGACGTCTGTCTGTCCGTCTGTAAACTTTTAACATTTTTGATTTCTTCTCAAAAACCACTGGGCCAATTTTAACCAAAGTTGGAACAAAGCATCCTTAGGTAAAGGGAATTCTAAATTGTTAAAATAAAGGGCCAGGCCACCTTCCAAGGGGAGATAATCAAGAAAAGGTAAAAATAAAGTAGGGTCATTAAAAAATCTTCTTCTCAAGAACCACTGGGCCAGAAAAGATGAAATTTATAGATAAACTTTATTAGGTAGTGCAGATTCTAAATTGTTAAAATCCTGGCCCCGGGGGGTTGGATGGGGCCACAATAGGGGATCAAAGTTTTACATACAAATATATTTGACAAATCTTTAAAAATCTGTTTCTCAAGAACCACTGAGCCAGAAAAGCTGAGATTTATATGAAAGCTTCCTGATATAGTACAGATTCTAAATTGTCAAAATCATGGCCCCCGGGGGGTCGGATGGGGCCACAATAGGGGATCAAAGTTTTACATACAAATATATAGGAAAAATCTTTAAAAATCTGTTTCTCAAGAACCACTGAGCCAGAAAAGCTGACATTTATATGAAAGCTTCCAGCTTCCAGGGTTTTAACTCTTAGACTATAGATGGGTCCAAATTAGTCACATCTTTTGTTTTAATATTAATCCACCTATTATATTATGTAAAGCCTTTCATCAGTGTATGCACTTTTGAGGGTTTTAAAAACATACATGTATCTTGTTTTATACTGTTGGTGAACATTAGAATTTAGCTTAGCTCGATATTCAGAACAGGATATTTTTTCTAGATTTCACAGTCCTTGGGAGTAGTGATACTTTCTCACTAGTACTCGGGTGATCAATAAGGCCTGTGGGAGTAGTGATACTTTCTCACTAGTACTCGGGTGATCAATAAGGCCTGTGGGAGTAGTGATACTTTCTCACTAGTACTCGGGTGATCAATAAGGCCTGTGGGAGTAGTGATACTTTCTCACTAGTACTCGGGTGATCAATAAGGCCTGTGGACCTCTTGTTTATATCCCTAGATTGTATTATTTGAATGAAACTATTTAATTGCATTTATTTTGTTATTCAAAAATTGTTTTAGTCCTTTTTCCGACTGCTCTAGTAAAGCGTTCAAAAGCAAATGAGCCATATACACATTTGTCAATATATAGATATTAAATCAGTACAAGTTCTGTTAGTTACCTTGTTATATTGATTCTATGTTACAGAAATGGGCAGCAGCTATATGATCTACAAACTCATGAAAGTGTGAATTATCTCAACAACAAAGCAGAGAAGGGGGATAAGTGGGGCGAAGCTCATGAGACCGTAAATTATCTAGACAACAAGGCTGAAAAGGGGGAGAAGTGGAATGGCAGGAACAAGAACATAAATGGTCTGGACAAAGAAGATTGGGAGGAAGGTCACAGAAACGGAGCAGAGAAGAGAGAAAAGAATATACACACAACATTCAAAACCCATAATAAAACTGAAAACGGGAAAGTACAAACTAATGAGACTGTCAATCATTCAGAATCATCACCAAAATACAGCAACAGGAAAATGAAAGATCAGGAAGTCATATATGCTAATTCTCAGTTTGAGAAAGTGGCAAGGGCTGATCAATCTCACAATGGCATGGATAAAAAGTCACAGCTGGCAGGTAGTCTGTCGTTTGAGATTAGAGACAACACACCCCCCATGGACAAAAAGACGCAAGACATGTACTACATAGATGAAAATCCATATGACAGAGTAGATCAAAGGGAGAAACCGGTGCCAAAAAAACGGAAGAAAGTATTGCAATGATCCTGGAAGTAACGGTGAGGAAATAAAAAATAATGCTGTATGATCCAGGAACCAATGATGTTTCTATAATATTTCTTGACATATACAAAGTCACAAATGCTTAATTTTGTGACATGTGATACAAACAGGTTGTATTTATTGAATCATTATACATGCAGGAGTTGTGTTGCATACCACATACTTAAAAAATATTTTAATTACCAGGTAGACACCTTTCTAAAAAGTGTTATGCACATTATCAATGGCATCCATGAAAAGCAATTTTAGCTTACCCGAGCCAAACACTAAAGGACCTTTTCTGATGAAGTTTTGTCAGAATATATAATGTAAAGGTAAATTACTTATAAAATCTTCTAATCCAGAACCACAAGGGTATAATCTGTCAAATTATAATGCAAGTAGTTTAGATTCAGGGAAGTCCACATCATGATCCAAATTTTTTTACGGTTTCACATAGGAAAGGAACATTCTTTATAATCTTCTTCTCATGAACCATACTGAGACACTCCATGAAATAAATATATAGTAAAACATCCCTGTAGTGTAAATTCAAGGTTATTCACACCATGATACCCAGGGTAGGAGATGTGCAACTTTTCAGATTGACTGTTGTGGCCATGGGTCTCTTGTTATAAAAAAAATAATCTCATGCATGTTATAAGCATGATAAAGAAAATCATTAGTCTGTTCAAAACTTACAGCTCTAATTAAAAATTGTGCTTGATTCCACATATTGATTTAAATCTTTAAAAATATCAAACAATCCATTTTTCATTGCTAGAGTAATTCAGAAAAATCCATTGGTTGAAATGATAACATGTGATTAATTTATGATTTGTCATATTGTAAACCCCATGCTTCCAAAAGTTTAAAAATGATCTAGAAAAAATATAAAGTAATTGTAGTGTATTGATATATATCGGTCAACCATGGATTGACCTGACAGAACAGGCTATTATTGCAAGATTCTAAAAAGTAGAATTAATATTTGTTATATGACATCACAATCCATAAACAGTTTTTATGATACATATGTAATCCTTATATTTATACAATTATTTGTAGTTAGACTTAAAATGAAGAATTTTTATCACTATTAGGTTTTCCGGAGACAATATTTACCTATGGTGAACATATAGTCCTTTCTCAAAGAAACTCTATGGGCTGTTCCATTAAGACATGGGGAAGGCAGTTTTTTAAAAATCTATGGGTGTTTCACCTGGTGGGAACTTGATTCTATGGTGGGTGGCTTTTGCATGAGAATTGTTTCTATGGGTCAAACCATATATCAGCTTGAAAGGGAATTGCATGGATTGAATACTGAAATAAAATTGATATCAAGATGAAAAAGCATTTTGTACTGTATGATGGGGAAAAAATTCTGATTTGGGAATATTTTAAAATTTACATTTCAGATAAATCAATTTGCTTCAATAAGTGCCTATAAAGCTTCATTATTTGCCTCTATGGATGGATAGGTGGAGTGTACCAAATTCACTTCTATGGGCTTCCCCCCATCCCATGTATGTTTTACTGGAACAGCCCTTAGCTGCAGAACTAGCTCTCAGAGGGGGATGGGGGGATCTATTCCAATTTTCCTTCAGAGGTCTACAATTATAATGCAACTAAAAATATTTCAGTTGATTTCAATACAATATATATTTTGACTTTCCTGATATTTTATACAAAATTCAAAAACTGAATCCTAGTTACAGGTATTCAAAATACTCCAAGAATAAAATAAATAAATAAAATCGGAAAAGGTGAAAATAATTGAAACCAATGATGGTAGAACCCTGTGCATTTTTTTTTTTAAATTTCATAACAAAACACAAGATGTTTTGCATTATTGCCTTACCCAATAGTGCCTGCTGTGATATACATGTACTCTCTTGCACCACAACCGTAAAGTGAGAATGGATTTTACTGATACATCGACTGCGGATTGTTTCAAGCCAATGAAATTCTTCAGGACTCTAGATTTCAAATATGAATGAAAATGTAAATACAGTATTTGGGGGACTTTACCCAGTCAGGGACATTTACAAAATCTTATTTTTGACTTTCAAAATGTCTGTTCTCAGTTTATGGTTGTTAAGCCAGAAGTTTGTCATTCTATTTATGCTGAAAATGAATTCAATAATAAGTTACAATATTCTCTTTGGTGCTTGCATATGACTTGGGACTTTGAGAAAGAGTTAGAATTTCAAGTAGAACAATAAGAGACCCAAAGAATGGGTGCTGTGCTTCCACATTCCTATCTATGTAATATAATCTTACACATTCTAGATTGTATGAAATATTTTTTCCACATTTTAGTTTGTATGTAATATTACTTTAACATTAGGCCAATTAAAATTAATTGATATATTATCATCCCTGCCCGCCCCTTAAAAAAAGGGCTCACCCTGATTTCTTTTATTTTCACAAAAATTACGATTTCAAACAAACTTGCTTCCCAGTGACATGAGTGAATGATTAAAGTCACAGAATGTTAGATTTATATCTCTTACCAAGGATTCTTTAAATGTCAACTTTATTAACACTTTGTGTGATGCCTTTTGTCATCATTTTTTTTCTTGGGGAAAAAATATAAATTCCCCCACCCGCCCCATATTTTTTTGTGATCCCAGATGATAATCTACTAATTAAATTGAATTGGCCTTATAGTCTGCATGTAATACAGTAAAAAATGCCTAATCTGACACATGTGCAATCTGTTTCACTGGGCATTCCAACCCTGGTATTTTTTTTACACTGTTTATTCCGACAAAAAACATTTGTCTCCTAGTGAGTGTTGGATTAGACAGGTTTCACTGTACTCTAGTCTACATGTAATATTACTTTCACTCTAGTCTACATGTAATATTGCTTTCACTCTAGTCTACATGTAATATTACTTTCACTCTAGTCTGCATGTAATATTGCTTTCACTCTAGTCTACATGTAATATTACTTTCACTCTAGTCTACATGTAATATTGCTTTCACTCTAGTCTGCATGTAATATTGCTTTCACTCTAGTCTACATGTAATATTGCTTTCACTCTAGTCTGCATGTAATATTGCTTTCACTCTAGTCTACATGTAATATTGCTTTCACTCTAGTCTGCATGTAATATTGCTTTCACTCTAGTCTGCTTGTAATATTGCTTTCACTCTAGTCTACATGTAATATTGCTTTCACTCTAGTCTGCATGCAATGTTGCTTTCACTCTAGTCTGCATGTAATATTGCTTTCACTCTAGTCTGCATGTAATATTGCTTTCACTCTAGTCTGCATGTAATATTGCTTTCACTCTAGTCTGCATGCAATGTTGCTTTCACTCTAGTCTGCATGTGTGGTAATCAGTTTGCTTATCACTTGCATATTGATTCTAGTCTTCACTTACTTTGTCATGTATGGAAATAATTGCAAACTTTAGTATCTATTTAGTTACTTTGGGCAGACTAGAATGCAAATATCATATTAATTATTTAATATGGTCATTATTTCCAAATGTTGACTGACGTGAGCTGTGATAATAGTTTAAGTTGATGTATAATCACTTGTTACACACCGAGGCACCTTGATTGATCATGTGACCTTTTTCTTTGTTCATATGTTAAATTCTGTATTGTTTTAGTAAAAGTTGTTGCATAATTGATAAAGGATCTCATACAATGTGAGCTGTGTTTGGCCCCCTAGAGTCATGTCCATTATTTTTTCAAAAACATAATTATAATTATAGTACATGTATTGTACATATTTGAAGCTTAAGGTAACTCTACATTAAATGTAAGCTCGGCAAAATAATTACTGTCCAAAGATACGACACAGATTTTGACGAAAATTGCTGTTATATAGACTAGGAAATGCCAACAAATTTATATCTCATAATTGTATAATAGGAAATTTGTTATCAGTTGTGCTTTTTGTTTTCTAGGGGAGATAACAAATTGATTATTTTCTACAAAAAAAGATTGTACATGCATGTCCATCACCTAGCTTTTTCATCATTTAACAAGAAACAGCCTTTGTAAAGTTGTTACAAAAAAAAAAAAAACTAGTTAAATTGAGCAGTTAAAACAAGCTGGACCCTAATCATATGTTATCCTTTTTTTGTTTTATTTTTAAGCCTGTATGATGTAGTTAGTTTACATACATATGTATATGTGAAATAAATGATTATTATGTATTGCTGGTGTTTTTAAAGCGTGTAGCTGCTTTATTTTTGCTTTCGTCATCGTGTTTCCGGTTTATCGCCACCTATAGGCGAATTTATGCATTGCTGTAGTAAGGAGGTCATGTTTAAAGTAGTCGTGATTTTGTAACCGATCTAGTTCGTGGTTTACATTCATATCCACATGGGCATTTTCCCCCCCGGAAATACAGTTCGTTGGACAGTGAATAAAATATGTATGATAAGGTGACATTTTTGCCCTCATTTTGGAGGAAAGTGGGTCACAGAAACAGGTTATTCTTCAGTTATTTAAAATTCTCGTTTGAATCTGCATCTGTAATAATTAGAGTGGTTAAGAAACTCAAAAATCAATAAGAATCTGTACATGAAACCATTTTGGCTAGGGCGCCTTTGCATTGTTACCTTCGAATAGCGATTAGAGGTCAAGAAAATCAATACTTTAATTTGCATGGTGCAATCTATAATTAGAAGCCCCGTCATTAAGCACTACACGAGTCATGAGGGTTTTCCATTTGTGTATGGACTACTCTTCCGACTTAGTAAAACATTTTGTCCGACAAAGCACAAAATATGCGCAACACAGTAAAAAGGTTAACTTCACAGTAAGATCCGCGTCGATCGTGATCGAGAAAGAACTTGTGTACGATTGTGTTTTGATAGCGAATTTGATTTCTATAGAGCGCCAAATTAACATAAACTCAAAGAATTGAAGATGTCTTCAATTATTTGAAGATATCATCAATTCATTTGATGCGTGCAACAATTAAATTAAAGATCTCTTCAAATGATTAATGATATCTTCAATTCTGAATTATTGTGCGCATTAATTGAATTGATGAGAGCATTTTATAATTATTCAGCTGATTTGATGCGCACTTTAATTGAATTAATGATCTCTTCAAATGAATTAATGATATCAACAATTGAATTGATGCGCGCTACAATTCAATTGAAGAGAGCAATAATTGATATAATGCGCGCATTAAATCAATTGATGAGAGCAATAATTGAATTGATGCGCGCATTAATTCATTTGATGAGAGCAATAATTGATTTAATGCGCGCATTAATTCAATTATTGCTCTCTTCAATTGAATTAATGATATCTTTAATTCATTTGAAGAGAGCAATAATTCTTTTAGAGAGAGTAACTATATAATTAAAGATATCTTCAATTCAACATATCCACAATTGAATTAATGATATCTTTAATTGAATTGTTGTTCTCTTTAAAAGAATTGATGCGCGCATTAATTCCTTATACAAAAGCATTGTAAATGATTTAGAGATATCTTCAATTGAATTAAAGAGATCATCAGAATTATTTATACCGAGCTCTAAATTATTGCGAGCAATATTTCTACTAAATTGATGCTCTCATCAAATGAATTGAAGAGAGCAATAATTGAATTAAACTCAATTATTGCTCTCATTAATTCAATTGATGCGCGCATTAACTCAATTGATGAGAGCAATAATTGAATTGAAGCGCGCATTAATTCATTTGATGAGAGCAATAAGTGATTTAATGCGCGCATTAATTCAATTAAAGAGAGCAATAATTAAATTGATGATATCTTCAAATAATTGAAGATATCTTCAATTATTTGAGTTTATGTTAATTTGGCGCTCCATATATTTTGATTTTAGTTTCAAAAGAAATTATAGGTCTGCGTTTTCTTCAAAAGACCGCCTGGAATTTTACGAGGACTGTTTACTGAAATACATATGGTTAGAACAAGTTAGATAAACGTTGTCATTGTGTCAAGCATGATTGTAAAATGTTTTGCTGTCCACAGCACGCTACACACAATGAAAGGTAATAGTGTTTTCAATTTGTCTGTACTTGAAACAAACAATTGACTATGACAGGTATATGTTACATGTATTTCCGAACATATGAAGGATTGCTGCGGTCACTAAGTCTCCTGTTAGTTAAAAAATGATAAATCAAACAAAAGATGTTTAACTTGTTGACTAAATAAGGTCATGAATTATAATTGTTTTATACATATCACACTCCTTGTTGTAAGTACACACATACACGGTATTATGTGTAAATACATGTACATGCATGCACGTTAATGACATTTTGCCACCGAGAGGGGGGGGGGGGGTATAAACCACGTGTTTTCTTTTCATTTTCTAGCCATAGGTGTCACTGCTCGCTAAGACCTCTGTCATTGCCGAAATTTCGAAATTTTTGTAAAATGCATTGTAAATTCTTATACTAACTAAATTCGCTTAATCAATTTATGCTGCGAAATTTTAAGATAAAGTTGTTTTATCGCTTGTAAACAATTCCCAAATTGTTGATTTTAATCAAAATCAATCACACCCCCCCCCCCTGATTTTTACCGTTATATTAAGGGGCGGATCCAGGAATTGTGGTTACGGGGGGTGCCACTTTATGACGCAGTGGGTCCAGGGACCGAAGCCCCCGGAAACTCCTGGATTTTACAAATTTGATGGGGCTTGAAATATTTCTCCTATTATAGTCATTTGTACTATTTTCTATCATTTTAATAAGTTGAAATTAATAAAATGATCCAAATTTTAAGGAGTTTTTGGAAAAAAATTAAGTTCTCCCAGTAAAGTAAATCAAGAAATCAAAGGATTTTGTCATTTATTTCTCTGGTAGTGGAAGAAATTATTGCTTCTCTTATCGTTTAGTACATTTTCCGAAACAAGATACCGCGATTTACCTTAAATTTAAAATTTTATGGGGGGGGGGGGGGGGGGGGGGGGCTGCGCCCCCTCTAAATCCGCCACTAATCTTAACTACATTTTAAATTCCGTTTCGTTTTCCGTTTCGCGTTTTAGCAACACCCTGATGGCTGCAATCCCGTGGGAAGATTTTGCTTTTACCGCATGTGAAATGTATACATGTACAGGTAACAAAAAACAAAGACAATAAATTGATGAAATATGTGAGCTACACTAGATTTCGCCTCTCGGCAACTTGACAATGTTACCTCAACCACCTCTTCAACCTTTCCCGCCATTTATATACTAGAAGTATTTTGCTTGGTTAAAAAATAGGGTTACATCACAAACTTCCGCCAGAGGTCGTTTGCACACAAACCAACTCTCTGTGTGCGGGGACGCAGAGGACTATGGGTAGTATGGGTAATGACAATGCAACAGGGAGATATCTCTTTGAAAATTTAAAGATATCTCTAACTTAAAGAGATATATCTTTTTACATCGATAGAGAGATATCTCTTTACGCTAGAGAGATATCTCTTTCTCTTTGATATCTCATTTGTTTAAAGAGATATCTCTTTAAACAAAAGAGATATCTCTTTAAACAAATGAGATATCTCTCTAACTTACAGAGATATCTCTTTAACTAATGAAGATATCTCTTATCTTATTTTACGAATAAATAGTAAAAGGGCTTGCCATGCATAGAACTCATATAATTTTCTAATCATTTGTTAGGTAAATTCGTTACAATAGCTTGTCATTATAGATGTACCTTATATGGCATATGCAAATAACTTGACAATCGTACACCTTTCTTATCTTATCCGCCATATTTCTCTCAGGTAGCCTAATTTACTCTACCCGTATATACCCCAAATGTCATACCCGAGTGATTTTTCTAGGTGGATTCGACCAGTGCACATCTCCGATAATAATATATAGGGAATGAGAAACAAAATCACATTTTAAAACATTATGCTTTCCTTAAAATTACCAAATATTTATTGCATACAAATGCAACATCCTGAAAGTTTAGATAATTTCGACAAAAATTTTGCAAAAACTTTTCTTGAATACTTGAAAGTGCATGCAAGTTTCTTATGAAATAAATGCGGAGAAATCATACTGATGGAATGGAACAAGCAAATAGCATAAAATATATTATTTATATCAATTCTTGCAAAATACGGGTGCATGCCATATCCATAATATGCTATATAATGCACGTGGCATATTCGCCAAAACAAAAAACAAAAACGTATCAAATACAGACGTCTACTCAAAAGGTATCGGAGATGTACACTTACCGAGAATATTAGATTCTCTTTATTCTGATAATTCCACGAAACAAAATGATAAACTCCATTTGTATCTCGTTAGAACTTTACAACACGTTGTCATTCCATTATACTATACAGGCTGCGACACACGTCACCCGTGCCAAACAGGGTGTCTTCAATCAGGGGAGATGTCAGAGTCGAAATTTTATCCTGTAGTGAATGCTTGTCTGGTCGAGGTTTTGCAGTTTATAGAAATCGGGAATCTAATCATATACACTGAACATCTGGTTGGATATATTGCGTGCACAATTCAAAATCTATCGATGATCATATACAAAGTTGGCTATACAAATAAGGGAATAATGATCGAAGATATACACCTGTGTGAAAATGCGGGTATTACATTTGCAATCCATAATAAACAGTTGATTACACAACGACACATATAATTAAGAAATAAGGTATCATTTAAAAATATTTATCGGGATATAAATACGGGTTGGTCACGTGATAAAATTTGATCATGTACCAACCCGTATTTATATCCCGATAAATATTTTTAAATGATACCTTATTACTTATATTTACATTTTTGGTTGGTAACATTGCTGAATTGTGTTAACAACACGTTTCCATACATTTCAAATTGTTGACGTCCACAACGAAGCGTCATAGATGTTCAAAATGACGACAACACAAAACAAAGTTCTATAAAATGAAGAACTGTTTTAATTATTAAGACGCTAGAAAGCAAGTATATCAACATATACTTATACATTAACTCGGGAGTATATAATAAAAACTCTTCCATATGTCTAATTTTAGGGAGTGGGGGAATTATGATTTAAACGGGGATGCGCAGTGTTACACTTAGAGTTGTGATGCGCTTTGACTTTTGAAAAGTGAAGACGTTGAAGACCGACTTTGAAAGATATTATTCTGTGGATATTGCGGAGTTAACAGAAGACTGAGATGGAGGAACATGAAGAACAGGGCGGCAGTCGTCAGGTGTAGGCAAATCTTTTATAGACAGGACAGAGGACGCAGCTCAGATGAATCTCCGGAAAGAACTGAACATCGCAGAGAATGTGGAACTGCACGAAGGTAAGGGACGGTTTGGATTTGGATATGTAATTGTTGATAAACATGAGCTCACTGAACGCTTCTTTTGACTCGATAATTTTTTGTAATAGGTTTTTAACGACGCCTCGCTTCGATGTCCCGACATAAACTTGGAAACCGACATCAAGCACTATGGCTGCTGTGGCACGGAAGCAGTGTGGTGTGTAGGTCTTAATGCACTTTGACGACTTATCGGCCATACATCCTGTGAATGACCTTTTTGCTAAAGCCTAATGTCATCGTCTAGCAGTAGGTACAATTCCGCATCACCGATGACCAGGGTGAAGTTGTAGCAGACGAAATTTTAGACATACATTAGGCCTAGTAGGCTAGTAGATATCTAACTAAAGACATTGTTTACAGAAATGTTTTTATCAATTATTGATGAAAGTTCACTGCTTGGAATACAAATAAAACCGTAAATACATATTGTGATGTTGATTTCATCTATTGAAAGATTTCTGTAGTAAGTGAGAGCGATTGCTAGATGTGTATTGCCTTAGTAAAAGTTGTACCTGTTACCTACTTTTAACAAATGTTCATACGCACAGCCCCCGTAGTAAATTTATCCAGAAATAAATACGTATTGCTCGTAATAGTGTTATGTAGGAGAAAACAGTTGCAAATGTAAATATAACGAAATATATGAACGAAAATATAGTTTTATTGTCTCTTTGGAAACCACATAATTATTTATGGTCTCTGTATGTCCATATTTATTGATTGAACAGGTGAGAGAGAGAGAGAGCCCTACTTCCATGTACAATATATCATTTCACAGAAGGAAAGAAGATTGATCACTGATATAAATGTAAGCTTACAAGCATTAAAAATTTCCAGCTATCTAAACTTTTTTGATTGACAATATATTGGAAACTTACAGGCGTTGATGCTTTTAATTGAATTCATTACAAATTTAAAAAAAAATATATTAGTTTGAACTGTGCATGTAGAAAATACTGACTTTGTATGTTAGAATAACGGAAAAAAGTAAATTGTAAAAAAAAAAAAAAGGGGGGGGGGGAGAACAGACCAGCCTCTCTTGTCCACCCCAACCCCCTGTATACGTGTCTGAAACAACATATCAATTCGTGTTGAAAGAAAGATGCATATCTGCATTTCATTAAATTGCAAAGGAGCTCGAATTGATGTGTTCCCCTATTAATTATTTTGTATGCAAGATTCGTTCCCGAATTTAGAACCATGCTTTCAGTTAGAGCAGAAATGAATTCATTTTGAAGTACATCTAGTTTGAATGCAAATGTGGGGTTCCTTCTTTTAATTTCATCAGACTCATTAGAACCCCCTTCCCCAAACTATGCAGCTTTATTTTTATTGATATCTAAATCGGTATATGAATCCGGATATAAATTATATAATGTGTTTTCGTGATCATATAGATATAGGTACTAATAATGAAAAAGGAAAAGGTTTATACTTTTGCCTTTTGCATATCCTACTAATGCATTACGGTATATTGACACTGTATCATATCAGATAAAACCTCAACACGAATTTTACTGATTTATGAATACTAACATCTTATCGAATACATTTAAATTTGAAATTTCGACGTACAGTGGTATGTCTATTTTCAGTATACATGTATATCCATTGAGCCAGATCTACGAAATGAAAATATTGATGAATAAATTACACTCAAGCCTGAAAGTAGTCATTATGGCATGTTACAGAAACGTTAAAACACACATATGCTATAGTCCTGCAATGCATGCATGCGATTTTTCTGAATACATGTATTTATGTATTCGTGAAGGAAGTTCCTACGCTTAAAAATATCTTGGTCTTTATGCATTTTGTTTTGTGATTTTGGTTTACCATTCCTTATACTGTGTAAATGAAGGAAGACTTGGTAAAGGGTACAATTCTACACCATACAATTAGTATACATGCATTTGTTGCAAAGCAAAATGTACATGTAATAGCCAGATATGTATCGTCATTTTTCATGGGGGTAGGGGGTACAACAGGAAGAAAAAAAATGGAAAATTGGATTCTTCAAAATTTCTTGCCATTCAAAATAATAATTAAAAAAGATTAACAAAAACAGCAATAACATAAAACAAAAACCCAAACAAACCAAGATGTTTTGTCCGATGTTCAAAGTCTAATGTGGGGGTGAAGGGTTAGAGTCTTTTACTTTGCCTCAATAATTTCCCCCTACACTTCCTCAATAATTTCCCCCTACAGTTCATTTTCGTCAATCGTTTGGGGTGGTTAGATTCCTCTACTATGAGTGTCTCATAATATCTTCATTTTCTTAATTGGTGGTGGTGTGTGTCTTCTACTATTATATCAGAACGTTCAAGCTGGGATCAAGTGGGGGGAGGGATTATCGAAACTACTTGCAAAGGTAAATCGAAGACACTGATGTGAAGTGAAGCGTAGCAAAACCCGTCCCCTTATATACCATGCGAACCCTGATACATATAACAATAGAATATCCAACTAATATGGCGGATTAGTAGAGAAATATGGCGAACATATAGAATTATACTATATTAATTCATGTCAGCTTAAGGTAATCTCCGAGGACCCACGACATTCACACCTGATGCTGAGAGTTTGGCGATGGAACTGTCACTACCTGTTTTAACGACATAGGTCTGTCGCGGCAGGGATTCGAACCCCGACCGTCAGCATACAGTGTGACCACCGCAACGGTGGTAATCCTATTGGTACTAAATTCAGATTATAGATATTTAAAGGGAAAGGCACCCCAAAAGATTTTTACATAATAAATGACCGGATTAATCATATGATAAAGATTTGCCATACAATTCTGTTGATGTATGGCCTAGATATGCTTCAGTACTAATTTGAAAACGTCAAAAATTGAAATTCCCGCGATCTATAGAGGCTGCCATGATGTGCAACTCTTGTATTTAAGACCTCAAAAATCAATAATTTTGATGAGATTCTAAGATTATCCACAGGTGCTTGGGTTCAGCACCCCCCCCCCTCCGAATAAGCTACATGAGTTGATTTAATTATTTTTTCTCTTGAAAATATTTCTAATGCATGTCAACAACGTCTTGCATACCCATAATGTCCAAAATAAGTCCTATATTTAAAAAAATACTCTCACTGGTTATTATAACAGAACTTATAATAACCAGTGGCGCAAGGTATTTTTTTAAAGGGTATTTTGAATTATTAGACTTTATGGGTATGCAAGACGTTCTTTACATGCATTAGAAATATTTTCAACAAACAAGAGGCCCACAGGCCTTATCGGTCACCTGAATACTAGTGAAAAAGTATCACTACTTCCTTTGTCTATGAAATCTAGAAAAAATTCCTGTTCTGAATATCTAAGCTAAATTCTAATGTTCAGCAACAGTATAAAACAAGATGTGTTCTTAAAACTTCACTACCCTCAACAGTGCATACACTGATGAAAGGCTTTAAATAATAAGTCATGACCCTGGGTTATGAAATTCACCATTTTTTGTTCATCCTTTTCTGCTATTTCTAAGTATGCATGCACTTAGATTTTATACAGCATCGCAGCAAACTTACACATAAATACTATATATACTAAGTTTGGCCCTACCCTGGAGTCAAAGCCCTTACTCTGGGGAAAATCAAATTAAATTAAAAATTTTGGTAAAAGACTACCTGCTCTATCCATTTAGTTTCAATTTAGTATCAAAAGCACTCAAGAAAATGTTATTTAAGTGTATTTACACATAAACACTATATAACAAGTTTGGCCCCGCTTTGGGGTCAGAACCCTACCCCGGGGATCATGAAATTTACAATTTTGGTAGAGGCCTTCCTGCTCTACATCACTATGCATTTAGTTTTTCTTACATGTGTGTGGTCATTAAGAAGATTTTTGAATATTTGTCATTATGGGGTAGTTTTTGCCCTGCCCCATAGGCCCCAGGAATCCTGAAATTTACGATTTATGTTCCCTTTGTTCCATATCAAATATGAAAAGAATTGGAATGATAGTTATCAAGAAGTTAAAAATGTTTATTGTTCACACATAACTGATCATTTTGGCCCCACCCTGATACCAAAACCCCTACCCCTGGGATCATGAAATTTACAATTTTGGTAAAGGACTACCTGTTCTTTCTAAATATCTATTTACTTTCAATTTAGTATCAATAGCACTAAAGAACGTGTTTTCCACATAAACACTATATAACAAGTTTGGCCCCACCTTGGTGTCAGAACCCTACCCTGGGGATCATGAAATTTACAATTTTGGTAGAGGCCTTCCTGCTCTACATTACTATGCATTTAGTTTTTCATATATGTGTGTAGTTCTTGAGAAGATTTTTGAAAATGTCATTTTTGGGCAGTTTTTGGCCCACCTCAAAGGCCACAGGGGTGCAGGAATCCTGAAATTTACAATTTATGTTCCCCTTGTTCTAAATATGTTTCATACCAAATTTGAAAAGAATTGGAATGATAGTTATCAAGAAGTTGAAAATGTCTATTGTTCACACATTTCATAACTGATCATTTTGGCCCCACCCTGATACCAAAACCCCTACCCCTGGGATCATGAAATTTACAATTTTGGTAAAGGACTACCTGTTCTTCTTAAGTATCTATTTACTTTCAGTTTAGTATCAATAGCATTAAAGAAGATGTAATTTAAGTGTTTTCCACATAAACACTATATAACAAGTTTGGCCCCGCCCTGGGGTCAGAACCGCTACCCCAGGGATCACGAAATTTACAATTTTGGTAGAGGCCTTCCTGCTCTACATCACTATGCATTTAGTTTTTCTTACATGTGTGTGGTTCTTGAGAAGATTTTTGAAAATTGGTCAATTTTGGGCAGTTTTTGCCTCGCCCCTAGGGCCCCAGGGGTGTTGGAGTCCTGATATTTACAAATTAAGTCCCCCTTGTCCCAAAGATACTTCATACCAAATTTGAAAAGAATTGGACTGGTAGCTATTAAGAAGAGGTTAAAAATGTTCAATTGTTAACGCACAACGCAGCTTATTCGGGGGGGGGGGGGGGGGGGGGGGGGGGGGGCTGAACCCAAGCACCTGCGAGATCATCAAAGATGTGCATGTGGTAGATCTTACGAATAAATAGGTCGATGCCTTCCTGGCAAGCAGTTAATTACACTAATGCGAAGGGGAGATGTGAAAAAAGGTTATTTTTCGAAATTCCCGACTCAAACAAGTCATTTGAAAAGAAAAGACTACGTTAACTGTGGATCCATCATTTGCGTAATGACAACTTCACGTTCGAGACATTTGTATGAAGAACGTGTACCGTCTGCCTGGTCTGCGACTCGACTGAACGTCTTCTTTTCTCAATTTCTTCTTGCGAAAGAACAGGCTCAAATCTATACGGCTCCAAACTTAACTGTTCGTGACTTGTCATGTTTACAGTGCTGCTGATGAAATAAACCAGAATAGACGGTGTGACATCATAAATTAAACTCCAATGGCCACTCTCTTAGCGGCGGGTAATTTAAAATACATGATATATTAATATTGATTTAATTGTTAAGTAAGGATTTTTGTAGTCAAAGACTGTCAATTACGATATCAGTAATAGTGATACATGTACTTTAATCAATAAGCAACTATGTGGTTAGGGTTGCCTTTCCCTTTAAAAAAGAACAAGTGTCCTTTACCAAAATTGTAAATTTCATGATCCAATGACAGGGTTTTAGTTCCGGGTGGGACAAAAATTATTATAGTGACCTTTGTTTTTAAGGTAATACTCTACATCGTCATAATGGCTGACTTCCTGTAAAAACATGGATGAAAAAATCGATGTCAGCAATATTTGACTTTTCCTTTTCAATTTCAATACCTAGCCGAGTAGCCGACTGCTGAACTGTAGGTCGTAGGTTCGAGTCCAGCAGGGGTTTTAATTTTTTTCCAGATTACTTTCTACTAAAACGGCATTTTTTGACAAAAAAGTAAATTTGAAAATTTTCAACTTCAAAATATTGTTGTACATATCGTCCACTTTTCATCCACATCAAATTTCCCTGGTGTAGCATACCTCCTTAACAACATCAAAGTTTATATTTCACCATCTTGAAAAGTTTCAGGACATTGTTTCCAATCCATATTTTATATTTATTATTCCCTTACAGAAAATGTATTATTTTGTTGTGCGAAAATAAAGAATAATGCATGAACTTTTTTTTTTACTGTTGTTCCTGCTCATTAACATTACAGATAGAATTCATAAATTCAGCTTAGCGCTTTTCAGTACTTTGATTTGTACATCCTTTTCTGCTATTCCTAAGTATGGCAGTATGCATCTAGATTTTATACAGTATCAGCAAACTTACTTTAAATACTATTTACGAAGTTTGGCCCCACCATGGGCTCAGAACCTCTACTAGAAGAAGTTAAAAATGTTCATTTGTAAATGCATGATGCATGACAATCAATTGCAATAGTAAACTCAGGTGACCTAATAAAGAAGAAATGAGTAATTTCAACAAATGTGCATCGTCGGATACCCACGGCTCATCTCTTCATCACGAGCAGAAGACAAGATCAGCCGTGGGTATCCGATGATGACAAATGTGCTGAAAATTCAAAATTCAGGTTTTTAGCTCACCTGAGCTGAAAGCTCAAGTGAGCTTTTCTGATCACCCGTATTCCGGCGTCCGTCCGTCCGTCTGTCTGTCCGTCTGTAAACTTTTCACATTTTCAACTTCTTCTCAACAACCACTGGGCCAATTTTAACCAAAGTTGGCACAAAACATCCTTAGGTAAAGGGAATTCTAAATTGTTAAAATAAAGGGCCAGGCCACCTTCCAAGGGGAGATAATCAAGAAAAGGTAAAAATAGGGTAGGGTCATTAAAAAATCTTCTTCTCAAGAACCACTGGGGCAGAAAAGATGAAATTTATAGATAAGCTTTATTAGGTAGTGCAGATTCTAAATTGTTAAAATCATGGCCCCCGGGGGTCGGATGGGGCCACAATAGGGGATCAAAGTTTTACATACAAATATATAGGGAAAATCTTTAAAAATCTTCTTCTCAAGAACCACTGAGCCAGAAAAACTGAGATCTATATGAAAGCTTCCTTATATAATGCAGATTCTAAATTGTTAAAATCATGGCCCCCGGGGGTCGGATGGGGCCACAATAGGGGGTCAAAGTTTTTTTTTTATATAGTGCAGATTCAAGTTCGTTAAAATCATGGACCCCGGGGATTAAATGGGGCCTCAAGGGGGGCATCAAAGTTTTACATACAAATTTATAGGAAAAATCTTTTAAAATCTTCTTCTCAAGAACCACTGAGCCAGAAAAGCTGAGATTTATATGAAAGCTTCCTGATATAGTGCAGATTATAAATTGCTAAGATCATGGCCCCCGGGGGTCGGATGGGGCCACAATAGGGGATCAAAGTTTTACATACAAATATATAGGAAAAATCTTTAAAAATCTTCTTCCCAGAACCACTAAGCCTGAAAAGCTGAAATTTATATGAAAGCTTTCTGATATAGTGCAGATTCAGGTTTGTTGAAATTATGCCCCCCTGGGGTAGGATGGGGCCACAATAGGGGATCAAAGTTTTACATACAAATATATAGGGAAAATCTTTTAAAATCTTCTTCTCAAGAACCATTGGGCCAAAGAAGTTCATATTTACATGAAAGCTTTCTGACATAGTGTAGATTCAAGTTTGCAAAAACCATGGCCTCCAGGGGTAGGTTTGGGGCCATAATAGGGACTACGGTTTTACATGCAAATAGATATGGAAAATCTTCTGATATGGACCAAGGTGACTCAGGTGAGCGATGTGGCCCATGGGCCTCTTGTTAGCTCACCTGAACCGAAGGTTCAAGTGAGCTATTCTGATCACATTTTGTCCGGCGTCCGTCTGTCCGTAAACTTTTCACATTTTCGACTTCTTCTCCAGAACCACTGGGCCAATTTCAACCTAACTTGGCCAAAAGCATCCTTGGGTGAAGGGCTTTCAAGTTTGTTCAAATGAAGGGCCATGTCCCTTTCAAAGGGGAGATAATCACAAAAATGCAAAAATAGGGTGGGGTCATTTAAAAATCTTCTTCTCAAGAACCACTGAGCCAGAAAAGCTGATTTTTACATGAAAACTTTCTGACATAGTGCAGATTCAAGTTTGTTCAAATCATGGCCCCCGGGGATAGGATGGGGCCCCAAGGGGGGATCAAAGTTTTGCACACAAATATATAGGGAAAAACTTTAAAAATCTTCTTCTCAAGAACCACTAAGCCAGAAAAGCTGAGATTTACAAGAAAGCTTCCTGACATAATGCAGATTCAAGTTTGTTCAAATCATGTCCCCCGGGGGTTGAATGGGGCCACAATAGGGGATCAAAGTTTTACATACAAATATATAGGAAAAATCTTTTTCTCAAGAACCACTGAGCCAGAAAAACTGATTTTTACATGAAAACTTTCTGACATAGTGCAGATTCAAGTTTGTTCAAATCATGGCCCCCGGGGGTAGGATGGGGCACCAAGGGGGGATCAAAGTTTTACATACAAATATATAGGAAAAATCTTTAAAAATCTTCTTCTCAAGAACCACTGAGCCAGAAAAGCTGATATTTACATGAAAACTTTCTGACATAGTGCAGATTCAAGTTTGTTCAAATCATGGCCCCCGGGGATAGGATGGGGCACCAAAGGGGGATCAAAGTTTTGCACACAAATATATAGGGAAAAACTTTAAAAATCTTCTTCTCAAGAACCACTAAGCCAGAAAAGCTGAGATTTACATGAAAGCTTCCTGACATAATGCAGATTCAAGTTTGTTCAAATCATGTCCCCCGGGGGTTGAATGGGGCCACAATAGGGGATCAAAGTTTTACATACAAATATATAGGAAAAATCTTTAAAAATCTTCTTCTCAAGAACCACTGAGCCAGTAAAGCTGATTTTTACATGAAAACTTTCTGACATAGTGCAGATTCAAGTTTGTTCAAATCATGGCCCCCGGGGATAGGATGGGGCCCCAAGGGGGAATCAAAGTTTTGCACACAAATATATAGGGAAAAACTTTAAAAATCTTCTTCTCAAAAACCACTAAGCCAGAAAAGCTGAGATTTACATGAAAGCTTCCTGACATAATGCAGATTCAAGTTTGTTCAAATCATGGGCTCCGGGGGTTGGATGGGGCCACAATAGGGGATCAAAGTTTTACATACAAATATATAGTTAAAATCTTTTTCTCAATAACCACTGAGTCAGAAAAGCTGATATTTACAAAAAAACTTTCTGACATAGTGAAGATTCAAGTTTGTTCAAATCATGGCCCCCGGGGTGTAGATTCAAGTTTGCAAAGGGTAGTTTGGGCCATAATAGGGACTAAGGTTTTACATGCAAATATATATGGAAAGTCTTCAGATATGGGCCAAAGTGACTCAGGTGAGCGATGTGGCCCATGGGCCTCTTGTTCATATACCGACGCATAGTATGTTATATAAATATGAACTTTTCAAAAGATTATTTTTTAAAGGAACTCAATGATATCAATTGATACAAAATAGTCCATTCTGGACTACTGAAATATATTCCACATGCAGAAGAAAGGGTTGCATCTTTTCTAAAACACCCTGTACTGCAGTTTCTACAAGTTGTTTGGAAATGTGATTCCATGATCGTCTCACTATGGAGATAGAGAGAATGTAGTGACATGAACATGTGTGTGTGCAGTAAATAGCTAGTATATGTTGGTTTATGGGTGTGTAGTAATGAGTGTGTATGTAGGTTTAAGGGTGTGTAGTAATGAGTGCATGTAATTTCATGGGTGTGCAAGAGGGTGAGCATTGGTTCATGAGTGTGCTGTGATACAAGTTTTGAAACAAAGTTCAGTGGAAATTTGTCTGGTCCATGTTACTTGTATTGATACATGAAATTTCTGTATTGTACCTTGTGTACCACTTCCATTGTGGTTTGAGCGAATGAATGAATGAATACAGTCATTTGGTAATTTTAAGCGACAAAAAGAGCAACCTCAAATTAACAAAATTTGTTTGCTTTATTAAAAGTTTGCAACGACAAATTGACCAGTATCAAGTGGAAAATAATTACAACACCCTTAATTATTAACGATCCCACACAACAATCTATTTTGACACTATCAAATGATGAACATACATATCGCATATAAATCTTAACACAAGACATACATTACAATGGTTCATAGCTCATTTCTAACATCCTCTATTGCTCTCGGTTAAAACTTGGTAAAAAATTCAATGAATTCTACAGTAATGAAACAGCTAAAACACAAAAGCTCTTTTCAAAGCATGTGGACGAACAAAATCTTTTACAAAATGAATCACAGTTTCCATGGTGAACAATCCACAGGATGTATACCCATTGTCAAGTTGTTAAATTTTTATCATGATGCACTGTTAAGAAAGACAGGATTATCACTGAACAAAACATTGATATCATTGCACTGTGCAAAATCATTACAGAACAAGAAAATATGTCACATCAGTATTTGTGGATAAATAATTCACTAGTGCCAAGTTCACCCCTGGATACACACTATAAATATGGCAGTCAGTGTTGACTATAGTTAAGCCACCTGTACATGTTTCACATTGATCACTACACAAAAGTATATCACATCAATTAAAGTGGAACTGTTTCTCTCGTGTAGCAGTTAGCAGTCTGTCTCTCAGCACCTCCTCACTGGAGTACTCTGGCAGCTTTAGGTAGTGGTAACATGTGTTCACTGAAGGATAGCTGGTCTCGTTCTCATTTTTACGAGCCACAGAGAGTCGTGGGTGGAGATTGGCCAGACCTCCTGGTGGAAGTGACGAACATCCCGTCACAAACTGAATAAAGGCCTTCCTTTCGTCAGCATTCAGCTCACAAAGGACTGATACAAACCTCTGGAAACCAGGGCTACAAAAACAAATCAACACTACTCAGAATCTCTTCTCAGCTGAAACTGAATTATTAGAAACTTTACAGTTTCTGTAAAGCCTGATGCTGCAAAGTTTGACACAGATGATTTTTTTCTTCCTCAGAAATACCTGTACCTCTGTTTTTGATGTCCATAAGCATTCAGGTATGACATTGTGAACACACAAGCTGATGTATATCAATTTAGAGGACACTTACCTTTCTTTAGAGTAGCCTTGTTTGGGCTCAGTGTAATTAAGAATATCATCCCGAGTCCAGTTGGGAAACTGGTCCCCACAAAGCTTGGTCACCAGTTCATCAGGACTGAATGTGTGAAGCTTCTCCATGGGGAAGACTTGGTTAAAACCATCTATTGTGATCAAAAGGTTAGTCACCATAATGATCTTGATTAATTGATTTACATATAAACAATCAATCTTAAGGTAGTGATTGCATGGGTCATTGAAAATTAATGAATCTATGAACTTTTTTTATTTTTACATATTTTGTAGTTGACAGTATCTGCAACTCATTATGAAAGTATCATATATGGTTTTCACGGAAATTGTGACGCTACGGTTGTCATAGTAACCCCTCTTGTTGACTTTCCGTAATAAATGATACAGGTATTTGAGGCAATGTTTAAAAATGATACAAAAGGGGTAAGGGATACAAATTTTATATGAAATTGAAGTTGAAGCCTTAAATGATATAAAATTTGTATTAATATGTCCATTTATTTTCATATGAAGTAGAAGCAGGGCTGCTTATGAGCAATTTCGCAATTTTTAGAAGGCAATTATTCACCAAAGCAGACATAATTTCACCCCCTGAGGAATAAATAACCATTAAATTTTTTTTATTTTTAAATATGTTTTAACATATGTTAGGAGGAATTTTTCCTGAAAGTATCAATATTGGTTTTCAGGTTTACTATGGCGCTATGATCACTGTAGTTACCCCCCCCCCCCCTACATAAATGGTGCAGGTGAAAATTACAATAGAATATGCATCTTACATGCATTTATTTCAACTCATATTAAAACTATGAAAATGTTTTGATGTTTATTATTGTATTCTACATAGAATGATAGTACTATTGC
>NC_079168.1:61157536-61210036 GCF_947568905.1 Ostrea edulis | reverse complement strand
TGGAAAATTCCTGATTGACTTATGAGCGTAAAACGGTATTAGAAATAAACTCTGGACAAATTGTGTCTATTACTACAAGTACAACCAAACCAGAAAATGTCCGTAACTTCCATAACTGTTAAAATATATCAATGAAAATAGAAGATGCACAACTACATTATATATATAAGATGAGAATAAAGTTTGAATCAAATCTGTTCAACGGTATTAGAATTAAACTCTGGACAAAGTGCGCAACCCCCAAAATGAAAAGAAAATGTGCGTAACTTCTATAACTGTTAAAATATTTCAATGAAAATAGGAGATGCACAACTACATAATATATAGAAGATGTGCATAAAGTTTGAATGAAATATGTCCAGCGGTATTAGAAATAAACTTCGGACAAATTGCGTCTACGGACAAACGGACGGACAGACAAAGTGATTCCAGTATACCCCCCGAAACTTCGTTTGCGGGGGGTATAATAAATTGTGCAAGTAGCTCTTGATTTAAGACACTTACCCAAGGTCCTCGATGCGACAACCCTCATACTTCTGTCCATGTAATGCAAGCCTTTGTAGACGGATGTTTTTCTGATCCTGTGTCAGACTTCGATCTTTTAAAATCCTTTGTTTACGACTCACCAACTCACGCAACTGTTTCAAGAAATTGGAGCGGTAGGGATCTACAACATCAAAGTCATCTTCTGTCAAAATGCCAGAGAACCAAGCTGGTGTGTCTGGGTGTCGGAATTTTGGAGGATCCAGAATCAGCTCCTTATCCTCAATACTAGAGGTCATAAGGTCACTATGGTCACTGTGGTAGGACTCAGAGGACCCCACTGAGCGATGGAGGGACTCTGTGTACTGTTGAGTGATGTGGTGCCCTACCTCCCCCATGCACAGCAATTTCAGGAAGGGACGAGAGAGGGGCATGTCGATCAGTCGTTTGTCCTGCAGACATTTGGCAAGAAGAGTACCAAAAAAGAAGAAGAGTCTCTCCACTCTGGACACTTTTGAGTGGTCCTGGGGCAAGGGGGCGGGGAATAGACCACCTGACCTTTGAATGTAGTAACCTGGGGGCTTAATACCCTGACCTAGATCAATCTGAAACACAAAAAAGAACAAATTAAGGATTTTAGCATACTAAATGATTTAGATTCTAAAATACATATACACAAGTAACAAAGCTGATTAATGCTAATGATTCAAACTCAATCTGCGGTCTTGAATAAAACTTTTAAAACTTTTGAAATACTTCCAACTAAGAAATGCATGGTTCAAAAAGCTCATCCATATCACACTGCTTCTAAAGTCTCGTAAGTCTGGGACACCACAGATTTAAATTCCTAGTGTGGCCTAGCAGTTTGAATAAATTTGAATCTACATTACAAGATACTTGCAGATTTGCAAATTCTTAAAGCTAATGTTCAAAGATTTAAACTACAAAAAGGTACATACATGCAAGATAGTGGCTGCCATATTTCTCTTCCCCATAAATATTACAATGCCAAAGGCAATTACCTTGGGCATGGTCACAGGTTGTTTTACATGCACCAAGAAGGCTTTTAAAAAAGTTCTCCCCGATTTTCTTATGTTTAAACTTGACAAACCTGCAGTGTATTGTAGCCCCGCCCTGGTCCCAGTAGTCACAGTGCAGACAAACCTGAATCTACATTACATGTAAGAATTCCTCAAACTCCACCCTTATGTCTTGAGAAAAATTTTTCTTTCACACATTAATGCAAAACTTGAACCCCCACCGTGGTCAGGAGAGTCATGGTTTCACCGTGGAACATATTATGCATGCTTTAAAGTCTTTCATTTGAACAAACTATAAACCCATTCAGTAGAGGATACTTTGTGCAACGTTTGCTTGAATTAAACCCTGTTGCTCTGAAGAAAAAGTTGAAAATGTGAAAAGACAACAATGATGAACAAATTTGACCAGAGAAGCTCGTTTGATCTCGTGAATCAGGTGAGCTACATAGACAAAAAAGATTTGCATGATCCCTGATATTTAACACAAGCTTGATTCACGTTCATTTAAGAAACTTACCTCTCTCTCCACTTTATCAGGGAAGTCATCATCCACCAGCCACATTCCTAGTTCTTTTTTCTGCAGCTCTGCAGCTACCAAAGCATAAAACTCCAAACTTGGCCCCAGTCCTGTTCCTTCCTCTCCCTGAAACTCAATTTCCAGCATTGACTTCCTGTGGGCATGGCACTTCATCACCTGCATGGCCCACTCTAGGAGTTTCTCTCCCCGTGGAACCTTGACGCGCTCATGTTTCAGACGGCCAATCCTGTACTCCCCACCCTCCTCTCTCCGGGTGACAGAGCCGCGACTTCTCTCCATGTTGGCGTCTCTCTTGTCTTGTAGCCAAACTATTGCCCTGACAAAGCATAATAATCACTTCCTAAAAGGGTACTCTTAAACAATACACTACATAAACCTTAAACAGAAGATCCAGAATTATTTATGAAATTTTATTTTGAATAACACCAATAGAATGAAAATTTAGTGATTACTATATTTTTTTAAATTTGTGTTTATTAAATGTAATACCAATTACTCATGAAAGTTTCTTCTTATTGACAAAGCAGACCTTGTCTATAGATCAACAATATTATATAGATCTTCTTGTCTATAAATTGACAATGCCGATCTTTTTGTTTATAAATTGACAATGTGGATCTTGTTAATCATGAATTGACAAAACTAATCTTGCAAAAGTGTATTCTTTCAACATTACTAGATATAAAGTAACTTGTGTCAAGATGTGTTTGTGTAACACTATGTCTTGAACACTATGGCAAATTTGACCTTTACTTAACAAATCAACCTTTTAGTTCATAAAAAATAAGGACTATGTCTAGTAGTATTTCTAAATTGTGACCAATAAAAAATGATAGACAAAAGGACAAATAAAACAAGAGGTACTGTGAGCAATGCTCACTAAGAATACCCCCCGCTTACCCCAATCTCCGAAAGGGTGTTGGTAATAGGTATAAACTACCTCTTTTCTGAGTGTAAAAAACAAATGGCATGACAAACTGAACCATATTGCTACTTCGATGTCCAGTGCGCGTGACCTTTGACCTTTTGACCCCAAAATCGATAGGGAACATCTTCATCCCATGGGTAGTCGATATGTATGATATGGTGACTGTAGGTGGAAAGGATAACGCTTTAGAGCCCAGAAACCATATTGCTACTTCAATGTCCAGTGCACTTGACCTTTGACCTTTTGACCCCAAAATCGATAGGGAACATCTTCATCCCATGGGTAGTCCATATGTATGATATGGTGACTGTAGGTGGAAAGGATAACGCTTTAGAGCCCGGAAACCATATTGCTACTTCGATGTCCAGTGCACTTGACCTTTGACCTTTTGACCCCAAAATCGATAGGGAACATCTTCATCCCATGGGTAGTCCATATGTATGATATGGTGACTGTAGGTGGAAAGGATAACGCTTTAGAGCCCAGAAACCATATTGCTACGTCGATGTCCAGTGCGCTTGACCTTTGGACCCCAAAATCGATAGGGAACATCTTCATCCCATGGGTACAAACTCCCCGTCGAGGCCTCATTACGTCACCTACGAATAGACCTCTCCTATGTGACGCAGCACAATATACAGATTTCTATATTGTGAGTCCGCGATTATCACGCAGGACTAAAGAAGTAGTTCGCAGTTAAAAGTTTGAAGATATTGATATTAAGAGCATTAATATAAAAGTATGGATTTTATTTTAAACATAAAATGATAAAAAGATCATTAAAAAGTAGGGAGACTCTGTTCAAATTATTGTGTAAAGTAATAAACTTGATGTTTACGTTCTTGTTTTGAAAGTTGTTTACGTTTGACGTTATGTTTTTTCGTCATTCTACAGTGACGTCACAGTATACGCGGCCTAAGAAATCGCTATCCCATAATACCTAAGTGGAAGAGTTTGGTTTGTGAGCAAACGAACTCTGGTGGAAGTTGGCCCATGGGTAGTCCATATGTATGATATGGTGACTGTAGGTAGAAAGGATAATGCTTTACAGCCCGGAAACCATATTGCTACTTCGATGTCCAGTGCGCGTGACCTTTGACCTTTTGACCCCAAAATCGATAGGGAACATCTTCATCCCATGAGTAGTCCATATGAATGATATGGTGATGGTAGGTGGAAAGGATAATGCTTTAGAGCCCGGAAACCATATTGCTACTTCGATGTCCAGTGCGCTTGACCTTTGGACCCCAAATCGATAGGGAACATCTTCATCCCATGGGTAGTCCATATATATGATATGGTGACGGTAGGTGGAAAGGATAATGCTTTAGAGCCCGGAAACCATTGCGTCTACAGACAGACGGACGGACGGACAGACAGACAACCCGATTCCAGTATACACCCCCCCCCACACACACACAACTTGTTGCGGGGGGTATAACAAGAGGTCCAAAAAGTGGGGCATCCCTAAAAAAGGTAGGCAATCATTAAATGAAAGTCCCAAAGTGACCTTCACCTTTAGACCCCAAAATCAACAGGATTTTTCCTCTCTTGATAACAAAGCTTAGCCACATGTGAAATACCAAACCAAGCTAACAACAAATGTGGCCTGTATAGTGTATAGATGCTTTTTCTATGAAGTCTCGTAGTGACCTTAACCTTTGGACCCCAAAATCAATCGGTTTCTTCCTCTCTTGATAACAGAGTTGCATGTGAAGTATCAAATCAATTGAGCAAAAAATGTGGCCTGTAGAGTGTCTACAAGCTCTGTGTCACACATGCACATACAAACTCATACTCACTACACACAAAACTATCAAATCAATTGAGCAAAACTGTAGGCTGTAGAGTGTCAATAAAGTCAGTGTTACATTCATACTCACTCCCATATATATATATATATATACACCCCTCATAAATGGTCCTGTTATATCCCCTCTCACAATCTAGAGGGGATAAAATGACCTTTAATTTCAGGGGCCTAAATAAAGCTACTTTTAAGAATGAGCATATCCTACCTGGATGTTCCAAAAGCAGTACAAGTGAAGTACAGCTGCCTTGTGTCCACAGAGAACAACATCGGACAGGACTTGGTCAGTTGTTCACACCAATCAGGAAGGGCATTACTGGCCAATACCAATGGGTCCTTTGTTGTAATAAACATGAAATGTTTTAGAAGCATATATGCCCCTCGTGTGGCAATATTGAAAAGGTTCAACTTTAAATTTAAGGTGTCTGTAATATTGAAAAATATGGGTTATCTTCTAGTCAGGGGCAACAACAATATTAAGTTTAATCTCTACTGATTTTGAGACAAAGATTGATAAGCACTACTTTTTAAATCCAGAGTAAATTGACTTGTGAGATTCAAAATGAAAAGTAGTCATAGTACCATAAGACAATTTGACCAATGGGGGTCATTTACCCTTTAAGAGGGTACCAATACACCCAGTTTGATGTTTATCATTTAATGGGTTCACAAGATATTGAGTAGACAATATTATACATTTATTGCATGATAGTGAGGGAGATATGAAGATTTATTCCCCCAAGAAAAATCATATTCCCCGAGGGGAATATGATTTTTCTTGGGTAAATCTTCATATCTCCCGAACATTCATGTAATAAATTGTTTATTATAACGAAACAAAGCAAGACTACAAAAATGCATTTGAAATCGGAGTCCGCTCATCTGTACATCGATAGTAGCTGGGATTGCCCTAATGCCATGGCCTAACGGTAACACCGCGCCGTCAACATATTAGAAGGTGCAAACAACGAAATATAGTGATATGATAACCAGGTTTTGTATTTCCATTCTCCTTGAATGCTGAATTACTTGCTTGTTTTTGTATCAACCAAAATCTGGCGATTTTAAAACTGTATATCAGAGACCCACATATTTTGTGCCTTACGAACTATGAAAAGTAGAATGACTCGGACTTGTTGTGACGTCACAATACACTTCGTCTGCTTTGACGTTAAATTTATGGGAACTGCACGAGGTTGCCCAAGGGGTCAAATGATAGGGAGATACGATGTTTGAGAGGGAGATATGAAGTTTTGTCATCCCTGGCATGTGACTGTCTAGAACAATCAGATTATGCGCTGCATAGAATTCTCATACTGAGGTATAATAATTTTCTTTGTCCTCAGTAGTTTGAACCTTGATCTTGTGACCTCAAAACCAATAGGGGTTATCAACTCCTTACGATGTACCAGTGTACCAAATTTGATGTCTACCAAGCAAAGTGTTCTCAAAATAAAGAGCAGATAATATTTTCCAATGTCCAGAATACTTTGCCCTTGACTTTGTGACCTCAAAATCAATAGAGGTCATCCATTCCTTAGAATGTACTACTGTACCAAGTTTGATGTCCATTGGGAAAGGGTTCTCAAGATATTAAGCAGATAATATTTATGATGTCCAGTGTGACCCACTTCTTAGGACAAACCAGTGTACAGAGTTTTAAAATGTCTTTCAAGCAAAGGGTTCTCAAAGATATTGAGCAGACACCACTTGATCTACTGACCTACATATTGACCAAGAGGTGCAATCCAGTATGCCCCCTTTTTTCATAGGGGACACAGAAGGAAAACATAGCTGATAACTCTACATTCTAATATACATTTACTTGTAGGTCAAATAAATCTTGAAATTTTTGCAGGTTAGGTATGTGCATTTTGTCTTACCTGTGTCTGTTGATTAAGTTTGTTGGTAAACTTTTTAGACACAAATTCTTCTGCAGGAACATTGAGCTGCATACCTTTTCTCTCTGTGATTGAATGATCAGATTTAAATAACATGTACACCTACATTCTAACACTATCTAAGTGCATATTGAACATTTTCCACACAGAACAAAGACACAGACTATATAGTGCTTGTGCATAGTTTAGCATTCAGCAACATGTATTGACTGTGTATTTTACCATTGAGTTACATATTTTGACTGTGTATGTTAACATTGGGCTATATGTTTTAACTGTATTTTAACATTGAGTTGCATGTTTTGGATGTGTATTTAAACATTTACATGTTTTAACTGCATTTTACCATTGAGTTACATATTTTGGCTGTATATTTATGTTCCCCAAACAAAGTTTGGGAACATATTGTTTTTACTCTGTTTCTTATTATTAAGGTCTTCCGTCTCCTGCGGAAGACCTTACTATTATTGTTCGCGTTCTTCTTCTTCATTATTATTATTATTATTATTATTTTCCTTGGTAGTACACGCGTTTTTCTCAGCCATTTCTCGATCGATTTTCACGAAATTTTCAGGAAAGATGTCTTTTGGTGACGAGACTTTGCTTGCAAAATTTCGTGCTTGACGTCACTTCCGGTCAGGAGTTATCTCTCTTTTAGTGACTTTTTGAAGGGCCTTGTTGTCCACACATCTCCTCCGTCAGTTTTGAAGCTAGAGTCTTGAAATTTCTACACAAGATAGAGTAAACATTTTAGAAGATTTGTGGGGGATTCGATTTTACCGGAGGCGATTTGCCTAAACGCTCGCCTGGACCTGAAAAAATGGATGCCTAAATTTTTCGCCGATTTCGGCGATTTTTGACCTTTGATCTCCAATATCTTTTTTCTTGCAAATATTTTGTTAAGACATGTAGAACAAAAGTTGTGCACATTTACGAGATCTTTTCGAAAATATCAAGATTTAGGGGCTAGCCCCTTAAATTAGGGATCTAGAAGGGCTCAAAGTCTAGATCAAATATCTCAAAAATCATTAATATTTTGGTATAAGTCAAAGAACAAAAAATGTTCATCTCAACAATCCAAATCTATTCGTATAAAAATTTAGGTCATATGTTACGTAATAAGGGATTTTAAGGGCCAAAACCATAAATTTTTTACCCCTTGTATCTCGAAAACGACAAATATTTTGAAAAGCAATAAAGAACAAAAGTTGTTCAGAATGATGATCTGAACAATATGCATATTTCGTTTTTACCCTATGTGGCCCCGTTAGGGAGCTACAGTTTGGCCCCTAAAAATTACTTCTAGAAATAACTCGAGAACGGTAAAGAATTTCTAAATACTTGTTGAACAAAAAATGTTTTAAATGTCATGACCTTTCTTACGATATCAAGCAAAAGGGGCTGACCCTTTAAATTAGGGGCCCAGAAGGGTCCAAAGGTTTATGAGAATATCTCAGAAACTATTAATATTTTGTAATAAGTCATTGAAGCGGAAATGTTCATCTAAACGAGCTTGTTCTTATCAAATCAAAAAGTAGGTCATATGTTACGTAATAAGGGATTTTAAGGGCCAAAATCATAAATAATTGACGCCTCATATCTTGAAAACGACAAATATTTTGAAAAGCATTATTGAACAAAAGTTGTTCAGAATGATAATCTAAACAATATGTACATTTCGTTTTTTCCCTATGTGGCCCCGTTAGGGAGCTACAGTTTGGCCCCTAAATATTTCTTGTAGAGATAACTCGAGAACGGTAAAGAATTTCTAAATACTTGTTGAGCAAAAAATGTTTAAAATGACAAGGCCTTTCTTACGATATCAAGCAAAACGGGCTGGCCCTTTAAATTAGGGGTTCAGAAGGGTCCAAATGTTTTTGAGAATATCTCAGAAACTATTAATATTTTATAATAAGTTGTAGAAGCGGAAATGTTCATCTCAACGAGCTTGATCTTATCAAATCAAAAAGTAGGTCATATGTTACGTAATTAGAGATTTTAAGGGCCAAAATCGTAAATATTTGACGCCTCATATCTTTAAAACGACATATTTTTGGAAAAGCATTATTGAACAAAAGTTGTTCAATGTGTCATAAGCTATCGATCAATATCAAAAAATGGGTCTGTGGGCCTCATGGCTCGCCTGTAGAGTCGATTTTTGTCGATATCAGTCGATTTCAAAAACTTGTAACTGGTAAATATTTTGTAAGGACATATTGAACAAAAGTTGTTCAGTTTATCGAGATCTATCGATTGATATCAAGAAATTGGCCTATAGTCCTAATGGCTCGCCTGTAGAGTCGATTTTTTGTCGATATCGGTCGATCTCAATAACTTTTTACAGGTAAATATTTTGTAAAGACATATAGAACTAAAGTTGTTGAGTCTATAGAGGGCTAACAAATGACATCAAGAAATAGGCCCGCGGGCCTTATGGCTCGCCTGGAGAGTCGAATTTCAAACGAATTTCACCGCAACTTTGCTTCAGAAGCTTATGATATGAAAAATTGATTATATCTAAAGTGTCTTAAAGTCGGAAACTAAATTGGGACTCATTTGTCTTTTTTTTTTTTTTTTTTTAACTCCGAGTGCATCAACAAATCGGACGGAAGACCTACTCGTTGCTCGCAACGAGATCGTGTCTAGTTATTATTATTCTTTTTCTCCGGTACTTTTTTGTCCGGTCGTGTTCTCAGAAACTACAAAAGGGATCGATATGAAACTTTCCAGGATGATAGTATAGCGTTTGTAGATGTGCATAGTGATAGTCATTTTGTTTGCACGTGCATGCACGCGCGCGCACGTGCATTGCAATTTTGGTACAAAAAATGGAAAATCAGAATATTGAAGGAAGCGATATAAAACCTAAATAGGATGATAGTATATCATTTGTACATATGAAAAATAATAGTTATTTTGCCAGCACGCGCACGCATGCGCGTGCACGCGCATTACAAAATTTGTACGCTAACTTTGGAATCAGTCTAACTTTTTTGTTGTTCATTGAAATGGCTTGAAATTCATATCATAGGTAGATATTGAGACCCTTAACTGATTTACATGGTCAAAATTACCAATTTGCACGTGCGCTTAATTTTGATTGGATAATGCTAAAACGTTTGTAACTATCTTATTTATGAAGCGAATGAGATGATATTCACAGCATATGTAGACAATATGTGTATCTATATGTTGGTGTAACAAAAAATGCCAACGCACACGCGTATGCGCGTGCAACGTTTTTTAAATGTTCAATTTTTAAAGGACGATAACGTTTTTGTTTTTCATCAAATTCTATTCATATTAGGGGTTTAGATGTATCTTGGTACTCCTTACAAATTGCTGTGGTTAGAATTACTGCTCAGGACATGCATGCACGTGTGCTCATTTCTGATTGGACGATTTTAAAATCGCTATAACTTCCTTATATTTGGTGGAAACGTTATGAAATTCATACTGTGGGTATATGATACAAATGCCTGTTGAACGACATCAACAAAAATTCGGAATCATACACGCGTGCGCGTGTATGCACGTGCAACGCTTTCTTTCATTTCTTGGTACTGAAATGACCATATTGAACGTACTACATGTAATTAAAGGCTAAAATAAAATGATGTTTTCCTATAGATTTACAAGGACATCACTTTTTAATTGGGGGAGGTTTGGGGAACATATGTAACGGTCCCCGTTACAATTAGAACTAGTTTACCATTGAGTTACATATTTTGACTGTGTATGTTAACATTGGACTACATTTTTTAACTGTATTTTAACATTAAGTTACATGTTTTGGATGTGTATTTAAACATTTACATGTTTTAACTGTATTTTAACATTGAGTTAGGGCTGTTCCAGAAATGATCAAATGGGGGGGTCGGGCGGCAAATGATATTTTTTTGTGTGGGTGGTCGTATTTTTTCATATTTTAATTGGTCCGTGGTTGGACTGTTAAAAAAATATTTATTATGGGTAGTGGGTAGTTTCTATTGTTTTATTTTGTGCCACGTGGGTGTTGAGTTTTCAGAATATTTTTATTGTCGCTCTTGTCGTGTTGGTTACAAAACGTCGGAGGGAAAATTGAAAACGTGCTTTCGAAATCGAAAGTAACATAGAACTATTCGAGTTGTCGCTCTTTGCAGCGCTTAACTTTCCATTACGGCACTCTTCAAATTAGATGCGCGTTTAGTAGGGTCCCTTTGGACGTGATGGCGGCGAACTCTGTTCTGTAGATTCTGTAGATGTGACATCGTTTCTTCAGAACTAATGTGATACAATGTCGCACAGGCATTACCGTGTCATTGACTAGAATGTTTGTCCCGAAAACCTCGCGAGATTTGTACCGTTTTCATTTTTAAAAATATTTTTGTGGTGGGTCTGGTTATTTTTTTTTTTTTTATTAGATGGGTCATTGTAAAATGAGTTTATTAATTTGATGGGTCATGGGGAAATTTTTTTTTTTTTTTTTATGGGTGCTTGGTATATACAAAAGGTGCCTCCCGACCTCCCCCATGTATTTATTTCTGGAATAGCCCTTACATGTTTTGGATGTGTATTTAAACATTTACATGTTTTAACTGCATTTTACCATTGAGTTACATATTTTGGTTGTATATTTTACCATTGAGTTGCATATTTTGGCTGTGATATTTTACCATTGAGTTACATATTTTGGCTGTATATTTTACCATTGAGTTACATATTTTGGCTGTGTATTTTAACATTTACATGTTTTAACTGTATTTTAACACTGAGCTCCATGTTTTAACTGTATTTTACCATTGAGCTGCATGTTTTGGCTGTGTTCCATAGAGATAGCGTAGAGTCTTTGTAGAAGCTGCAGGACGTGGTCTATGGTACAGGCTGCCGGGTCGTTACTCCGGGGGACGTCCCACTCACTCAGAATCTGGTACATATTGGCATCTGACTGAGCTCCAGTCTGGGAGTGCATGGAGTCCTGAACATAAAGACAGGGATTTCAGGTACAATACAAGTTAGCAAGAAGTTCACTCACAGCACATGCCAATTCTTTTCGAAAAGTGTTGCAAAATACAACATAGTTTTTAAATCTGCACCATTTAATACAGAATCAAGCCATCAAGGATCTCATTATCTATTGAAAAAATTCTCTAGTCTTGGACATTCAGGATACGCAATTCTAACAATATTGTAACATATGGAAAGGTATACATCTAATGTTTCAGTTTAGTAGTACAAATAATAAATTGACTATTTCAAAACTTTTTTTCAGTGTTTGTGAATTTTGCTACATAATATTAGTTCTACTATTTCTCTGGTGTTTTTGTAATAGTGATTATTTACTGATTGGGTCCATGTATTATGGATTGGGATTATTCATGCGATACAAATTAGCGAGAGTATTTGGTAATCAGATATTTCAGAAAAAATTCTTACAGTGATTTTTTCCAATTCTGGTTTTGTCTCCCCATCCTTCAATGTTCTGTACATAATCCTGTTGGAAAAATAATCATCATACTATTTGTTGAATTTCATTCTTAAAACTTTTTCACTTAACAAATAGTCATTAAGTACATGTTAAGATGTACATATTGACATATCTATTCCATGGACAAGTAGATTTGATGACTTGAGAATAAACTGGTTGTTACTCACGTGTAAGTTGGTTCCCAGATTCTTCTAATTCTTTCATTCCTATTTCCTGACATGCCATGGACCAACAATTTCTGGATGTACTTAAATATACAGCTGTTCTCAGACCCAAGGCAAACTTCTATGTTCTCCATCTGACAAAACAAGTGCTATAATTTATACAGAAATTCAAGTGTTTGGATTTAAACAGAAATTCAAATGATTGCATTTATACAGAAATTCAAATGATTGTATTCATACAGAAATTAAAACCACAAAACAATAAGATTAACTTTAACACTTTGCCTACCTTAAAAGACTTGTAGCAGAAATTAATTTTTAAACATTATTTTCAACAAACCTTACTGAAATTTTATCTGACAAAATACTTATCCCTGGCAGACACAGAGATTTGATATACAGGGATAATCTTTGACCGACTGACTTACCCCTGGCAGACACAATGATTTGATATACAGGGGCAATCTTTGACCGATTGACTTACCCCTGGCAGACATGGAGATTTGATATACAGGATGATCCTGGGCTGACTACCCTGATCCATACTGTCACTAGATTGGACTGGTTCTGCACCTGATTAAGAAATTCAATGTGATAATTCAAATACATGTATAAGGTGATAAATATTTAATACTTTATAAAGTGATTAATATTCAAAGAAATAAATTATTGCAAGTTTCATACCAGGAGGTACAATTTCAAAGTCCTGGTATTGATTTACATTGGTGCGACCTGGACGGGGGTCAAAGGCCGGGATTAGTGCAGAGAACTGACGCTTCAAGACAAACTCGTCATCCCAGGTCTTCCTTCTCTCTCCACGAACCTCTGCCAAATCATCCTCCTCCTAAACATCACATCACAGATTTAAATCACATTACACAATTATAAGATCATGTCACAGATTTAAATCACATTACACAGTTATAAGATCATGTCACAGATTTACATGTAAATCACATTACACAGTTACAAGATCATGTCACAGATTTAATTCACATTACACAGTTATAAGATCATGTCACAGATTTAAATCACATTACACAATTATAAGATCATGTCACAGATTTAAATCACATTACACAGTTATAAGATCATGTCACAGATTTAAATCACATTACACAATTATAAGATCATGTCACAGATTTAAATCACATTACACAGTTATAAGATCATGTCAGAGATTTAAATCACATTACACAATTATAAGATCATGTCACAGATTTAAATCACATTACACAATCATAAGATCATGTCACAGATTTAAATCACATTACAGAATTATTAGATCACATTACAGAATTATACCAGATCACATCAACGATTTAAACCACATTACCCAATTATGAAATCACACCACAGAGTTTGAATTCAATTACAAAATTTTAAGATCTGCAGATCACAGGATTATTATACACACCTAAATGTCTGAGAATCATATCAGAGAATATGTAGCATATTACAGAACTGTAATATCACCATCACAGATTTATAAGATGCAGCAACACATTCAATTCCTTACAGAGAAATGGTCACGGTTGCTGCTCAGTGGTAGAGCACTTTGTTACTGTGAGGTCGTGAGTCTGACCTCTGCTCATGCCATAGCCACTTCAAACTTAAGACATAAACAGGGCTTAGCAGTGTTATCAGAAGAAGCAGCAGCCTGATGTTTGTTGCTAATGCGCTCTAGTGTAGCAAATTATATTTTATACAGGGAGACTGGTATGATTATATCAAAGTAAAACTAAAGTTTTCCTGCATTTTTCTACCACTTTGCTCCATCTGTGAGGAACTTCAAAGATATGTTTAGAACTTAACAAAACTTCACCCTAAGAACTACAAAATGAATTCATCATTTGTCAATTTCTTTTAGTACATGTAGTTTTTAGATAATATACACAAATACTGGTATATATGATATACTAGTACTTATGATTTTCCTCTTGGCACTTTTCAATTTTAAGAATGATTTGGGGGGGGGGGGGGGGGGGGGGTGTAGCTGTGCAATGGAGGACATGTCTATTGTGTAGGATTATTAAGAAACACTCTGTCCATTATAATATTTGGAGACCTACTATATGTAATTGTCTTTCTGACATTGTAATGTTAACACATAAGAGTCCAGATTGAGAGTGATGATTGATCAATTGGACATTTGTAATTATTGGTGAGAGACAATGGGAGTTACACAACTGGCCAAGGAAATGGTTGCTTAATCAGACAAACATCATGCTTGACATTATTCGAGAAAAAGCTACCGGCAATATACTGCGAAATACTAAAACAGTGATCAGACTGAAAAGTCCTAATGAGTTATTTTCATAAAGCTAACCAATTTTTTTTTTTAGGGAATGTGATTATATACAATTAAAATAAAATCAGGATTTACCAATGATATGTGAGTAAGTATTTTCCCCCACATTATACAGTGATTTGATTACATGTTTCCTTCGATGCAATCCCTGGGTCTTATCAAGAATTTAACAAGCATGCTCGTGCAATATGCGAGTCAACCTCCATGTAAACAATAAGAATTAATTAAAAGATAATCACACCCACAAACTACCAATCTCTAGTTTGAAATACAAATTTAGCCCTGCTTCAAATTTTTGAAGCTAGAGAAGAAATTCATGAGAATTTATATCTAGAATAGATATAGACAAGCATACTCTTCATTATAACAGCTTAATCTTTATTTTCATTATAACAGCTTAATCTTTATTTTTATTTTTTAAATAAGTGCTGAAATCTGAATGTGACCAGAAAATCTTCCACCATTTTCACAGATTGGCTGTTTTTAAACCCAAAAGGCTGGCGGCCGTTTCATTAAGCGATCGTAGATCGTAAACGTACGATTACGTTTAAGATCATTTGATTCGCATGTATACGAGCGTTTCACAAAACCTAACGTAGTCGTAACACTTACGATTGCGATTTACGTCTGACTTTTTAGAACTCTTTTCTCTATGGAGGTAGATTTAAAATTAATCCTACCATGGAAAGAAATATTCATTCATTATTTCCTCATGGTTTTAAACATATCCTTATCGTCTGCAGTAACCCATGCAAGTTGTCAACAAAAATAATGGAAATTTTGAGCCCGATCTCTAGTGTAACGTAAAGAAAATTCCTAGAATGTTTAAACAATTGATAGAATAATTTTTATTGACTTTCATGTAACTAAAATGGGGGTGGGGTGATATAAGAAATAACATAAAAGATTTACATTTTAGAATTTTAAATGCCATGTATCGATCTGCTCATGTGAGCCAAATTTCCATCAATAAGTAAACTATGTTCAACGGATTAAAAAAAAAAAATGAATAAGAAAATGAAATTATATTGATAAAAGGAAATAATAAAATGAAAATAAAATTGCACACAAAAATAGGAAATTTTATCCTGCATCAAACCATGGATATGTACGTACTCCGGCGTTTAATCATTGTTGTAAAATAAGCTGTAACACTAATGACATATCTATTCACTTATTTGTATAAATTTCAAACAAATCATGGGCTCAATGTGTCCCTAAAATGACTTGAAATTTATTTTCCACATGCGTTTGTCTTTTATATATATATATTTTTCCGTTTAGGCATGTAAGCATATGCTAACTTTCGTCTTTATGTGATGATGTATAATCTAGATCATTTATTAAAATTTATTATTGATATTACACTTTAAGATGATTGATTTTTATATCGTTTAACGTCCCTCTCGTAAATTTTCACTAATATGGAGACGCCACCATTGCCGGTGAAGGGCTATAAAATTTAGGCCTATACTCGGCGCTTACGGCCATTGGGCAGGGAGGGATCTTTTTCATGGTACACCTGCTGTGACACGGGACCTCAGTGTTTGCAGTCTCATCCGAAGGACCGCCCCATTTAGTCGCCTCCTTCGATAAGCAAGAGGTACTGAGGACCTATTCTAACCCGGATCCCCACGGAAGTGCACTTTATAAAAAGGGGTCGGAACCCCAAGGGTCCGATAATGACCCTTCCCTTGTCTGTGTATACATATAGGTCTAGTCTGTATGTTTAATTTCTAACGACCTTCATAAAACTACAGAAACGATCCACTTGCAAAATTGGGATTTTAACCCCTCTCCCATTACCAAATCATTTTATTATCATATTTTCCTTAAAATGTGCATGTATTATGCAGTTAGTCAGTTGCATCAAAGGTATTGATCTGACGGGGGAAAAAAGCTGAGTACATCGAATCGCAACGTCTCGGATCATTAAATCAACTGTTTCTAAAGAAATTTAATTTCTGAACATGAGAATAATAATGTCTTGGATCCTCTTGAATGTTAAATATACATGTGATCTAACGGTGATGCAGGCATATGTAGCTATACCCACCCACCCACCCCCCTATCTGTTCTCGTTATTATTACATGCAAAGTTTGATATATTGACTAACCCCCCCCCCCCCCCTCGCTTTTTAAAATATGAATTCTTGCATTGTCTTTATATTTATTTCAGCAAACTGGTAACAAGGGCTAGGCCCGTTTTGGACCCGAACTTTGTGATACAATGAATTTACTCTATTTGTGGTATCACAGAGCCCGGGCCCAAAACGGACTTGACCCCTGTGAGACTCACATTTCTGTGGTTGTGCGTAACAAAGAAGGACAACTCTAATTGATTTAAGATTCGGGCTCGGACTGTACAATACTTTTTGTGCAAAAGCAGACTGCAAGTCATTGTGATTGTTTTTTCCTACAAAGTATAAACAAACTCAGTCAGGTAAATACTAACACAAAATGATCTCAGGCAGGGCCAGTATGGCGGCCATATTTGCTCATTTACGTGCATGTAGGAGCACTTACGATAGCCCTAGACCACTCGTACGGTTACGATCAATACTGATCGTAAATCGCAAATCGTAACTTTTAGTGAAACGGTCGTACGTGCTACGTTCACATTTAAGTCTACGTTTACGATCTACGATCGGTTAGTGAAACGGCCGCCTGGTCTTTAAAAACAGAGATCCCATGTCATGGCAGGCATGGCACATTAAAGAACTCTCCATGCTATGGCCCTGAGCACTATAAATAAGTCTAATTTTGTTCAATATGAGTGAAAAATTCTCGACAGAACAAAAAACAACCAACCAACCTTACAGAGAGGAAAATGGCAGATTGAAGAATTAATATGTACAGTCAAACCTGTATTAAGAGATCGTCCAACGGAGAATGGAAAATAGGTCACATATGACAGGTGGTCTCTTAATACAGGTTGCCTATTTTCCGCAGTTAATGGATAAAATTTCGCAAATAATTTGTACAATGGAGAAAATGACTACATGTATTTGGAATTTATCATTAAGAATATCAAGTACGGTTTTAATAGTTGTAAAATAAAATTATTAATACACTGTAGTTAAAAATCTAGAATACAATGTATTGTATCATAATTTATTATTCATCAAAAATTACATTTAATCTATTTAAGAATGATAAACTTTGCATGCATTTCATATGACATTTACACGAGATTTATAACTTATTTATAAACTGCATGTAAATTTTCTAAAACTTATAAACACTTTGTTGTAAAGGGTATTTATGTATAGTCTACTTGTACAGTGTAACTAAAAAATGTAATGCTTGTGGTAGGAAAGCAAATGGTGAAGTGTTGCGTCTCCTTTTGTACAATACAGGCTGGAAATGTTATTCAATTTGAGAAACATTAAATAAATTACAATATCCATTGTACATGCACAGCAAATCTTTTAAGCTTAGAACTTATGCAGGCAACTTTCTTGAACTCGGACGTGTCAAATACTCGGGACATGTCGAAGTGAGCCGCTAGTTCGGGTCATTATTGTGGAAACCTTGAGTATCTCATGCAGGAAAACTGCGAATACTCCGTTTAAAATTTCAGTCCTAAGCATAATATTTACCTGATTTATATCACAATCGGACAAAATTTTCACTCTGTTGAACATAATGGTATAACAAGTGATAGATTTTCATTTCCGATCTAGCCTACTCGGCACTTCTTAAAGTTTGTCGAAATTCACACCTTCAAATACACCAGCCTTGATTCCCTGATCCTTGATGATTTTGTTAAATAAACAACAACTCGGGTTTTATTAATTAACCACACACGACTCTGCATGTTGACAGCTAGGGTATAATAATTTATTCAGAGGGCCGACTAAACAACATCACCGCCAAACTGTGCGTATTAAAACGAAAGTGTTAGGGGCGATAATTCCCAGAATAGTCGTGCGTTTGAAAACGAAAGTGTTAGGGGCGATAATTCCCAGAATAGTCGGCTAAACCGAAATCGAAAGTAGTAATCACGTTGTAATCGGAAAATGCACAGTCGTTAAATAGAGGTAAAATTTCGTGAAAATACACGAAAAAGGTTGTAAAAATCATGGTCGTTGGTCGCGTCAGACAGGTGTCGTTTAATACAGGTAGAATATATAGAGTAACGTCTTGGGGGGAACTTTTTATGGTCACATACGACAGTGAGTCGCTTAATACAGTGGGTCGCTATGGCAGTTTTTACTGTATGTGTTATTAAAGGGATAAGTTGTATATCACAAACATTGCTGATACTTATCATTTTTACAGCACATTCTACAACCACTTACCAAAACATCATCATACACTTCATCGTCTTCATTCTCGTCTTCATTTTCATCATCATCATCATCTGGTCCTGGTAATTCCTCATCATCATCAAGTTCTCCCAGTAAGGTAGTGGCTCGACAAGTCTCAAGAAATTCATCACTTTCACTGGACGTAGAGGTGAGACTGCGAGTCAGAGCTTGGCTCAGTGATGTGACGTTAGCCATAGTTTGTGTGGTAGTGAGTGTGCTCGATGTGGGGGCATTGGAGGTGGTCAAGCTGGGATAGCTCTGAGCGGTGCTCAGAAGGTTGTTACCTACAATGGAGAATAGGTCTATGTCCCCTGTAAGAAGCCATAGACTTAGTCTATACACATGTATATGTATACAAGAGGCCCACAGGCCTTATCAGTCACCAGAGTACTAGTTAAAAGTATCACTAATCCCAAGGGTAATGAAATCTAGAAAAAAATTCCCTGTTCTGAATATCTAAGCTAAATTCTAATATTCAGCAACAGTATAAAAGAAGATGTGTTCTTAAAACTTCAATGCCCTCATAAGTGAATACACGGATGAAGGCTTTACATAATATTTGTATTAACATCACAGGATATGACTACTTTGGACCCATCCTATAGTAGAAAAACCCTGGGGTTGAGAAATAATTCACCATTTTTTGGTACATCTTTTTCTGCTATTCATTTAAATTTTATATGGTATCAGCAAATTTAAAGAAGTCCATCAAATCAATATATTAATTTTCGCACCACCTTGAAACCAAACCTGTATCCCCGGGGATCAAGAAATTTACAATTTAGGTAAAGGCCTTCCTGCTCTATATCACTATGCATTTAGTTTTTCTTAAATGACACATCTCATGTTTTCAAAGTATACAGAATTATATGCATTTTGTCTTCCTTATGCTTATAGAAATTAATTGTAATAGTTCGTTCGCTGAAGTATTGCGATAATTAGCCATAATATGGACTTAAATCTAAGCCCCAATTTCAAAAAGCCTAGTTAATTAAATAAGTAGCCACGTGGTACAGTGACGTCATATGTGACAGTCGTTGATCAACTTGCTGTAAAAGTAGTGTTAGATATTTTTAAAAACTCAGGTTTTAGGGGCCTAATTTATTTACCATGGATAACATTTATTTCGATGTTGACAAATTTCCAGAGTCTTATATCTTTTAGCCACCAGTGCATACAAATAGCGACCCAAATGTAGCGAGTATGAAATCTGCATTTGCGAGTAAATAATGTTTACATGGGATCACTGTCTAAACACTATTTGGTAATGCCATTTCTTTAAACAACTGTAATTAGCGTTGTTGCTTCTCTAAAATAAAAAGTGCATTTATTATTAAATTTATTTTTTGATAAGTTAGATAGGTCTAAATTATGATATGATTACGTATCATTGACAACTTGGCCTACTGTCACGGGTGCATTTCGAAAAGAAAAGAAGAAAAAAAAAAGGATCAAATTTATAGTGAAAAATCACAATACTTTTCAATTATTTTATTGAAGCAATTTTATTAATCATTACTTTTTTAATCTACACGCTGTTACTTAGGAAGTGGAAGCGCGGCGTGTTGTTGTTTCGTACGCGTTCCTTTAAAAAAATGAAAGCATTATAATATTTTATTAATAAATTTTATAATTGAAAATTCAATTATCTTTCATCTTTAAATTTCTTTTTTAAAACTACCAGTTGGTAGAAACTGCGAGCACAAGTTCTGCCTAAGTTGTTACAAGGTGAAGGTCAGTTGGTGCGAGTTTGTATTGAATTTGAGAGCAGAACAGAAAGCATATATGCCGTAGGCCTATATGTAACAGTGCGTAGCTTCGATAGAAGCATTTTCTCTCAGTTTATCTATGTCTTTGTCCAAGTGCTTGTTTGAAAAAGTACAGGGACAAATTCTACTGGTTTTTTATGGCAAAGTCGTTGTGCCGACAAAAAATATTCCCGTCTTGTCCCTTATACCTTCCTTCGAAAATTCAAAAAAACAAAAACACAGTCCAAATCCTCTCTACTGACAGCAAGTATACCCTTAAATAGCACAAAACACCTTAATGCAGTGTTATTTACAAGCCATTAATGTGATAATTGGTTTTTTGTCAATTAAATGTAATCTGTTTATGAAATGGCTAACAACTGTTTTTAAATCTTCTTGCTCGAGGTTGCATATGACATCACATATAATGGCGATTAAAATATCAAAGAAAATATGCATATCGCAAGATTTGAATTTCATTGCTTTCAATCTCGAAAACTACGCAAACTGTTTCATTTAAAACACATGTAAAGTAGTTTTAGGCATGAAATGAATTAATTTTGCTGAAAAAATTAAAAAGTTTAGAAACATGCGATGTGTCCTTTAAAGGCATGCAAGAGTAAAGAGAAAATTTTTGAAAAATGGTCAATTTTTGGCCTGCCCCTAAGGCCTCGAGGGTACAGAAGTCCTGAAATTCACAATTTATGCCCCCTTTGTCCCAAAGATGCTTCATACCAATTTAAAATTTGAAAAGAATTGGAATGGTAGTAATCTTATGAAGAAGTTAAAAATTTCTATTGTTCACACATTTAATAACTGACCATTTTGGCCCCACCCTGATAACAAAACCCTTACCCCTGGGATAATCAAATTTATAATTTTGGTAAAGGACCATCTGCTCTTTATAAATATCCATTTAGTTTCAATTTAGTATCAATAGCACTAAAGAAAAAGTTATTTAAGTGTTTTACACAAATACTATATACGAAGTTTGATCCTGCTCTGGGGTCAGAACCCCTACCCTGAGAATCATGAAAGTTACAATTTTGGTAGAGGCCTTCCTGCTCTACATCACAATACATTTAGTTTCTCTTACACATTTGCGGTTGTAGAGGAGAAGATTTTTGAAAAGTGGTCAATTTTTTGACAGTTTTTGCCCCCACCCCTAAGGCCCCAGGGGAACAGGAGTCTTGAAATTTACAATTCATGTCCTCTTTGTCCTAAAGATGCTTCATACCAAAGGACTCTGTGCGTTTGGAGCCAAATTCGGCCCCGTGTTCAAATTAAAAGATATCCCTCAAAGTTCTTTAATAATTAAGTTATATGTTTTTATAAAATGACTATCATCTGTTCGTAGGAAGCTTTACTTATATATAACACATACGTAAATACAGTATCGTTTATGATAACGTGCCATTTTGACATTGCGTTATGCAACGTCATGAACAAGAAGGCTATGTCTTATTTTATTTATTTCATACTATTTTTTGGGGGGGTGGGGTAAAAATAAAAGCACACTGATACAGAACAGTATGTACATTGTAACAACGAGATGGTATGTTACATACAATGGCAAAAATGGCAACGCTATGTACAGTGTAACAATATTTTTGTGGTACATAGCGTCCCATTCGTGCAATGCTTTGCAACAAATTGTTATATATCGTGCAGGGACTACACCTTTTTGGACCGATTCCGGGACCATCTCATTGTTACATATATGTGCTGTGCCGTATCAGTGCAGTGTGATTTTTATTTGAAAAGTTTAATTGACTCACTCTGAAAGTTTTCATAAATTGTAAATGATTCATTGCTACGATTTGAATGAGGATTTGTATAGTTGTATTTAGTTATCGTAGAGTAACCCATATTCAATTAATTTTACCATTCAGCATTTGGTTTGTCTTTATATTTGACGTAATTTGCATTGTTTTAATATCAATTGAATGAATATTAATTATATACATGGCGCGGGGTACATATACACCATGTTAATTTTCGAAGCAGATTATAAAAGAGCGTAAACTGACCCAAACCAGGTTATACTTGTATAACTTGCCCCAGAATTAAAGTCTTTACAAGAGACAAAGATACTAACCTTCGTTTATCAACATGTACATAAACTAGGATAAATACAAGTCAACTGAGCCGCGCAATGATTCACTTAGCAACAATGATGAAGGGTCGTGTCTAGCTGTGAAGGTTGCCATCTCTAATCTTAGTTCTACGGAGTCTAGCCTATTTATCAAAATATTGTATAGAAAGTGAAGTTTGTCATGATAGAAAATATGTGTAGACTATGCATACAATGCATATTTCGCTGCCCTTCAGAAAAAGAGATGGACTTAGTCGGTCATCTCCGACAGATTGAGAAAATACAGGAAATTGCATTGTTTAGACCTACCCAAAATAAATCTTCAAATATCAGAAAATGCAATAATTTGCGGCTTTTAACTCTGTGAAAACTTCTACTACATGAAAACTTACCATTGCATGCAACGATGTCGCTATTAGTAAACCCAACACAAGAAAATATATGTATTTATAAGCAAGTGACAAATATTGCAATCCACATGTCAATGTGACTCACGTCATGTGATAAAATGTGACATATGAATTTTTGTTTGCTTTGTTGAAAGGCAAATCAAGCAATGAAACACCCCCTCCCCCCTCTTTTCCCCCAGTGAGAAATGTATTTCAAAATGAACAGGGCAATGCTTACTTGGTAAATCATTAATGCGAATATATTTGTTTTAATCTATTATTCGACCATCATACAAAGATGTTTTACAACAGTGATTTGTGTACAAGTAGATGCTAATATTGACAATGAGAAAACAATATGGGTATCAAACCGAAGAAACTTGGGGCTATTCCAGCAAAGAAATTTTGGGGGGGTGGGGGGGTGGGGGGGTGGCACTCTATTTTTAAGACAGCCACCCATACAATTAAATTTTCCTCTGCTACCATCACCCATACAATTACATTCTCCCCTGCCACCACCACCCATACATTTCAATACTTTTCACTGAACGTAACAAATGGATCAACCATATGATATTTAGAACTTAATTCTAGTTTATATTTTTAAAAATGCATAAAAATATAAACAATAAAATGTCTATCTTTGTTGTTTCATCGGGAGATGAAGGTAGCAATCATTGCAGAATTTTTATTTATTTTTTTTTTTTTTTTTTTAATACATATTTTGGTTTCCAATGCAATTTTGGTAGTAGGGAGAAAAAAGGATGATCTCAGCATATAAAATGAAAGAAAAAGTGCAATTAATTTTGTATACTCTGGAAACATGTGAGTTGTAGAAACCTAGCTCTGTTTGCTTATTATAAACAAACAGTTTCACTAGACTAATGATGTGGGATATTGTCATATCATTTCTGGACTAGATGTGCATGTCCTTTTTACTCATGTCATGATCTGGGTGCTTGTTGAAGTTGTGTTGTTTTTTTAATGATATAAAACTAAATAAAATATGAAAATATTATACCACTTCAAATTTAAATTCACATATATTATTACTCTCTTTATTGCTTTTAAAAGACACGTGTCTTCTTACATCAGTTACAATATGTATAAATGAAATGGCATTGTATAGCGGTATACAAATTCAAGCAAGCAACGGAGAAGAACTTTTCAACGAGTTAGGTTTTCTCGCAACTTAAGTGCAAGACATAAATATTTCCCTAAATCACAAAGTGTATGCATATAGATAGTGACTTTCTCGTACAGGAAACTCACGAATGTTCCATTTAAAATTTCAGTCCCAAGCATAATATTTACCTGATTTATATCGCAATCAGGCAAATTTTCCACTGTTAAACGTAATGGTATACAAAGTGGGATATTTCATATCCGAATTACCCCGCACATATCAAAGTCTGTTAAAATTCACACCTTCGGAAACAAAGGTCGTGCATGATTCCCTGATCCTTGATTTTGTTAAATAAACAACAACTCGGGTTTTGGTAATTAACCTCACACGACGCTGCATGTTAATTACACGTTAACCAATTGATAGCTTGGGTATAATAATTGATTCAGAGTGCCGATTAAACAAGATCACCGCCGAACTATCACCTGTGCATTTTAAAATGAAAGTGTTAGGGGCGATAATTCCCAGAATAGTCATGCTTGACTGGAATCGAAAGTAAGAATCGTGTTATAATCGCAAAAATGTAGTCGTTTCATAAAGGTGAAATTACACGAAAAGGTTGTAAAACTCATGATCGTTGGTTGCGTTAGACAGGTGGTCGTTTAGGACAGGTACAATACGTTGGGTAACGCCTTGGAAGGGAAAGTTTTACAGTAATATTGAGTTATCTGCCCGTTTATCAATCTTTTTTCTGTACTTAATGTAGATCCATAGCTCCGCTTTTCTTCTTCTTTTGTAATAAAAGAAACGTAACACAATACATTTTCATTTTTATCAAAATTCACAGGCACCCATGTTTTTTTTTTAACCTGGAAGACAACCACACATACAAATATATTTTCCCAAATCACCCCCACCCATCCAAAAAAATATTGGCTGCCGTCCCTCCCCCCATATGTTTTTTGCTGGAATAGCCCTTATTGTACACGTTGACTTTCTATTCCATAGAAGGCTGAAAACAGTGCTGCGATGTAAATTTAGAGAGAGAAAAAAAAATAGTTCCGGCTTCTGGTTGTCAAGGGTGTGTGTCTCCATACCAAACCAGGTTATACAAAAATAACCTGCGGTCCTCAATTGGAATTTGACCAATCAGAGACAAGGATACAATAAGAATTAAATTATATAAATATAGTCAGTATTGTATTCTTATTTGTAAGACGGAACTCCTAAGACATATTTATATAAATATAGTCAGTATTCTATTCTTACATGTAAGACAGGACTCCTCACACGTTTTAATATTCAGTATTATATTCTTACTTGGTGCATTCTGACTCCCCAGCCTCAGGGCATTACTCCTGTTGTTCATGCCAACAGTCCCTAGGTTACGCCTAGCAACCGCTGCAAAGGTCTCAAGCAGACTGACTGTCTGCTCCATGCTTGTGGGCAGGTTAGGAACACTGACACTCATTGGGTTGGTGGGCGACCCCCGGGTCTGACCTTCAGTCTTTTTCCCGTCAGTCTTTGAGTTAAGATGTTCCAGCATCATTCCCCCCTCAGCACCTGGAGCTGATTGAGCTGGCTCCAGACTCTCACCGGTTCTGTTGTTGTTTAGGCTGGTGGATTCCTGGACAACTTCATGAAGTTCACTTGGGATATTGTTACTGTTCTTTGTTTCTTCTAGAGATTCCATGGTAGTGGCCAAATTTACCAAGTTGTCACTTAAATTCTGAGCCATCTGATGATTAAAACAAAAAACGCTATAAAAACATACATGTCCCCTATGTGGCAATAATGAAAAGGATCACCTTTAAATTCCAAATTTCTGTAATGATATTGAAAAATATCAGTTATCTACTAGTCAGGGGCAACCACAGTACTAGATTTGATTTCTCAAGATATTGAGCAATGGGGTCACCTACTCCTTAGGTAAAACTAGTATACCATGTTTGATATCTCTTCAGAAAACGGTTCTCAGGATATTGAGCAAACAATATCTTGCTATGTCCAGTCTGACCCTTGACCTTGTAATCTCAAAATGAACATGGGACATCTACTTCTTCAAGGGAACCAGTGTACCAGGTTTGATGTCTCTGAAGCAGTGTTCATAAGATATTGAGCAGACATCTTCCTATGCCTAGAGTAGATTGAACCTTGACCTTGTGACTTCAAAATCAATAGGGGTCTTAAGTCTCTTAAAAAGAGAAATCAGTACAGCAAGTTTAATATCTGTACAGCAAACGGTTCTTAACATATTGTTGAGTGGACAAAACTTGGTCTACCGAACAACATTAGATGCAAATAGATTTTATCCAACATTTTTGGAAGATAAAAAGATTGGAGAGGGCTACATTATTGCAGCTATAGCGACAGGTGCAAACTAATATGTCCCCTTTTTTAAGGGGGCATAATTAAAATTTTTGGTTATTTCTGATTGTTGGTGATCATCTTCGACTGTAGCATGAAGACAGGTAATACATGTATACATATAATTTATAAACATACATGTATGTTCATGTAATAATATCAATGGGTCCATCCCTTTGACCAAGACTTTTTTTTTTACCTCTGCAAAGGAGATTGTTTTGGTCCTATTTGTGTGCACATGTTCATGCATCAATAAGATCAAATAAAATTCAGAAAACAGATTTGTTCACTGACAAGAGCTGATTAAATTTTAGGAGCAGATCATGACAAGTCCTCTAGTTAAACACAATCTGTTTTAAGTACAGAAGAAGCTAACTACAATATTTTGGACCACAATGCAGTACTGTGGCTTGAACAAAAACACTATCTATCTCTCTGATCGTGAGCTTTCAATATGGACTTTGGAATACCATAACAGAAAATTTTATAACAGCGTTGCCTGGTACAGACAGCATTACAGAAGGTGGACAATGCTTACCGATTTTACTGCTGATGTTAAACATTCTGCAGATGCTGCCTGCTCTGTGCTTGCCACAGAGGGCTTGTTTTCATCCACCTCAGTAAGACTGGGAGTTGAACTGCTCTTGCGGCTAGTCAGCACACTCACCTAAATTAATGCAATTCAAGCCCATACTGTAAACTTGCTGATTTTTGGGAAAGTGAAATTTCCCCTGTTTTTGTGGTTATAACATACATATAAACAGTGATTGTTTATATATATTTGTATGCAAAACTTTGATCCCCCCTTGTGGCCCCATCCTACCACCAGGGGCCATGATTTGAACAAACTTGAATTTGCACTATGTCAGGAAGCTTTCATCTAAATCTAAGCTTTTCTTGCTCAGTGATTCTTGAGAAGAAGATTTTTAAACATTTTTCCTATATACTTGTATGTAAAAGTTTGATCCCCTATTGTGGCTCCATCATACCCCCAGGGGCCATGATCTGAACAAACTTGAATCTGCATTATGTCAGGAAGCTTTCATGTCAATCTCAGCTTTTCTGGCTCAGTGGTTCTTGAGAAGAAGATTTTTAAACATTTTTCCTATATACATGTAGGTAAAACTTTGATTCCCTATTGTGGCCCCATCATATCCCCAGGGGCCATAATTTGAACAAACTTGAATCTGCATTATGTCAGGAAGCTTTCATGTCAATCTCAGCTTTTCTGGCTCAGTGGTTCTTAAAAGGTATTCCATGTATAATGAAAGGATAATGAACAATTTTGAAAAATTTAAATCAACATAAATGTTTATTGTTAAATAATGATGAAAGTGAAGCAGATGAAATTCACATGACTGGTAAATTATTAGAAGCTGACCTTTTTGCACTTAAGACTTTTTGGAAGAGTTGTCTGCCCTTTGTAAAAATAATAAAAATCTAATTTTCTAAAAATGTGTGTGGGCAATGATTAATTTTATTTCATATTTTCATTAATTTCTACCAAGAGATTTGTATGGAAATATAATTTCTTTTTAAAATATTGTAATAAAACATGCTTTTCCCATATACTTCAATGTTAAATTTTAAGTGAAATAAATCAAGCAGTAAACAAAATTTTGAAAATTCCTATGGTGGATTATTTTTATTTGATGAACCCTTCAAAATGATACCATGGTTACAAAAATTCCACCATCCATTTATTAGATATGAAATATGGTCATTATACATTGAATACCTTAAAAAGAAGATTTTTAAAGATTTCTCCTATATATTTGTATGTAAAACTTTGATCCCCTATTGTGGCTCCATCCAACCCCCGGGGGGCATGATCTGAACAAACTTGAATCTGCACTATGTCAGGAAGCTTTCATGTAAATTTCAGCTTTTCTGGCCCAGTGGTTCTTAAGATTTTTAAATTATCGTATATACTCACCTATAAGTCGGTCCGTCTATAAGTCGGTTGTATTTTTTAAGGTTATTTTGTAGGAATTTGCCATTGACCCGCTTATAAGTCGGTACAAATATTTGTCAGAATCGATTGACAATTTCAAGTCAATGCTCCAGTGTTTTTACCTATGTTTCAAAAAATATTTTGAGAAATGAATAATAAGGTGCTCAATATCCAAGCCATATCTGTTTGGGGTTTAAACACAACCCCTGAGGCCACAGTTTTTTTATTTCTTGGTTTACGGATCCGCCGACCCTAATTTCTGGGGAATTGGAAAAAAAATAAAATGCAAATTTCTACTTTTTTTAATTCTGCCGATTGTACCCAACATGTCAAATCGAAAATAAAAATAAAATGCATTTTCAATTTTACGAATAGAAAATCGTGAAACGAAAACCCATTGATTTGTATTTGGTAATCACTATTTGTTTTGCGAAATATCTTTATTCCGTATTTTTAAAAACTATGTAAACAGATATGGCCAAGCACGATGACTGTAACGATACCTAGACGAAACAGATGCTGAGATGACATTTCATCACGAAAAAAAAAAAGAATTTGATAGAAATAAATATTTCTCATACAATTGGCGGTATTCTTGCTGCTAACATAACACAAAATGCAGTGCTATTTGGGTGTTTAAAGATGAGAGGAAGGTACAGTTGTTAGCGACTTTACTAAATTGGATGTTCTATCGTTAAAGTGATAATGTCCTACGGACCCAGTTTGAGTGTGGTGAGGGCCTGTATCGAGACACAGATTATTCTAACTAGTGACTTTATACCACAGCAGTACATGTCATAATAAATGTATTTGAATACATGTACATGCATCTCTGCCGTCAAAAATCCAAATAGAGAATAGAACAGTGTGAGAAATTGTTAGATGCTTTTGATATATAATGAACGCCTGTAAAAAAAAAAAATATGACCAGATAAAACTCAGAAAGGTATGCATATTTCTCGTAAATTAGTATACCTTGTGTAGTTGTGGAAAGAATTTGAGTAGCAAATAAAAATGAAAAACAAAACACATTTCTTTCAAAAAGATGGCAGATAATTCCATGGGCATGTCTATGTGGGGAAAATGGGGTTAAAATTATTTCATAGGGGTATAAACATTCTGAAATTAAAAATGGAATTACTACATACAATTGTAATAGCTAGTGCTTATATTATTGTTTTTTCTTTATGTTTACAATTTGTAAATGTAAAATCTTTATTGAGCAAAATTACTGAACAACATTATATAAATACTGGATACTTTACAACATCAAAGAGATATGACCTTATACATTCTCGGCTTATGTTTTACCAAAGTGTAACATAGATACATGTATGTAGTTATACACTGAATTTGAAATTCAAAATTCATAATGTACTTGTCACTCTAAAGAATTTTTTATCTAATATTTTTGAAATACATGTTTTGTTTATTTGTACTGGCGAAATAATATTAATGATTTGTTGAAAATAAAACAACGATAGATATTAAAAATGTTTATTTTATTTTATTTTTATTTCTTCTCCCGACTGACCCTAAATTATATTTTTTAAATCCGTAAACCAATAAATTAAAAAACTGTGGCCTGATCTATTATGGGCAATGGTCCCTTGTTTACCTAAGCAATTATGGTCTCCTGCCAGTACCTGACACCGTGTTTACTTAGTGGCAAAAACTGTTATTTTGGGATTCTGGTATAATTCAATTTATCAACAATAGAGTTTTTAAGAGTCAAGAATGATCTAAATTATCTGTTAACAATATTCAATCTTTTGTGAAATATATTTCAGCTGGTATACATATGAATATTTCAATATTAAATCGGGTTCGTAATTCAATTTTACCGATAAATGATAGATTAGATGAATTGAAAGTATTAGTTACCGGGATTGTACATAATTTTTAACTAGATAAAAATATGTAAATACTTGTACTTTATACATAATTTTAAAATACATAAACAATACAATATGTCTAGATATTTGTGAAAAATAATCATTTGTGTGGTAGTCCATCATAATCGTCGGAGTTGTTTAAAAAAAACACTACATTACGCCGCCCAGAAAAATACCAATCTTCTGAGGACGCGTCTATAAGTTGGACATAAAGTTTTGGACGAAAAATTGACTCCCAAAAATCCGATTTATAGGTGAGTATATATGGTACCCCCACCCTAATTTTGCATTTTTGTGATTATCTCCCCTTTAAAAGGGACATGGCCCTTCGTTTGAACAAACTTGAAAGCCCTTCACCCAAGAATGCTTTTGGCCAATTTTGGTTGAAATTGGCCCAGTGGTTCTGGAGAAGAAGTAAAAAATGTAAAAAGTTTACAGACAGATGGACAGACAGACAACAGGCGATCAGAAAAGCTCACTTGAGCTTTCAGCTCAGGTGAGCTAAAAACTAATGTCTCCCCAGCTTCCCAAATTGGAAGTGCAACAAATGAAACCTCCTCCCCTTAATGTACTGCATGGTGTGGAGGAGAAAGCATGAGCAGGAACATAGACATTATGTTATATTATCCCATAACCACATAGGTATTCAAAAACTATTTTACACCCTCCACCCCTCAGATCCACTATAACTATAAAGAAAACAATTGGATCCTCCTGTTCCTACAATATGCACATCTGCAAATGGCAATGAAGTATTATACAAAATTTTAAGTCTATCTGATAACCCATATAGGAAAAGTGTTCACAAGCTATTTCAATATCCTCCATCCCTCTTAGATCCACTATAACTTTTACATTAATAATTGGATCCTCCTGTCCCTACAATATACACATCTACAAAAGGCAATGAAACATTGTACAAAGTTTCAAATCTATCCCATAACCCATATTGGAGGAGAAGCGTTCACAAGATATTTAAGTTTAAACAATCTGACTGACCTTCACCTTGTCAGAGGCTGCTCCTCCAGTCTTGGCCTTTACCCCTTGGTCAGTCTTGCTTGGAACAACCCTGTGCTTTTCTGGGTCATATCCTGGGGCCAAGGCCAGGTCATACTTCCCCTCGGCCCCCATTCTGTAAGAATTTGATCCTCCCGAGTCCCAGGTCACATCAATCCAACCTGTGATGGTCAATGAAGAGCAATGTCATGAATTACCTATACTTGTATTGTGACCTGAAAATGATCTGGTGAATTATTCTGTTATGAACATACTCAATATTTAGAGTAACTGGTCCCTTACCATTATGGAGTTCCCCAGTGACGGTTCCCTCCCCTGCTTTAGGTCCATCCTGGTCCCTCCATTTCCAGTCCATACCACGGATGACCCGGGCCCCAGGCACCATCTGTTTTAAAACCTGTGTTCGGATGATTCTCCGCTGTCTCCGTAGAGTGGCCTCGGCCTCTCGTGCTGCTTTACCTGGTAATAGTACATAAAAATCTTGTTATGAGAGCTGACACATCAAACTGCAAATGAAATATTTCAAATATTTTTATTCATTTCAATTAAATCACATACTACTTCACAATAATTACAATAACTCTTGCTACAGTGTAATAAGGAATTCCTGGAGAAATGTACATATATTCAAGGGACGAATTGATGAGCAAAACATGCCATTGGGTTATAATATAACTTGGTGAAGATTACGCTTATTGACTACAAACTCCATTAACAGTGTCGTAGATTTCTACTTACCTAGATCATCACAAACTCCATTAACAGTGCCGCAGATTTCTACTTACCTAGATTATCACAAACTCCATTAACAGTGCCGTAGATTTCTACTTACCTAGATCATCACAAACTCCATTAACAGTGCCGTAGATTTCTACTTACCTAGATCATCACAAACTCCATTAACAGTGCCGTAGATTTCTACTTACCTAGATCATCACAAACTCCATTAACAGTGCCGTAGATTTCTACTTACCTAGATCATCACAAACTCCATTAACAGTGCCGTAGATTTCTAGCCCAGACAGAGAGAGGTAGTGGGTCTGTCCACTTGCGTTACGGCCTGTCTGCTGGATCTTGATGTGGCGCCATCCCTGCTTTTCATCCTCTGGTGGTGCTAGATTCCATGTAGCAGTGGACCCAGGTTCATTCAGACTCGTGTCTTCTTTGTGTGTTCTCAGAGTAACCCAAGTTGTGCCATCTTTGGAGACTTGAAATTGCCAATTCCTCAACGCAGATCTAAACAGAGGAAATCTTCAATATGACTACATCTGGTAAAGTCAATGTATATATGTACATTAAAGGTGACATCCGGGGTTTAATATATTTACATTCCTGTGTATACAAGTATACTGAATAGTACAGTAGAAATCCTGTTCATTAATAGACTTCTAATAACTCTCCTACCTGCCATATCCCCGGGCATGCCTCAGTGTGTAATGAGTTGGTAGAATCCATACTCCCAAGTCAATTGCAAACCATGCCTTCCTAAAATCATTAACAACCAAAAATAAATCTAATACAAATACATGTTCCTGTTTCATGAAAAACTTTATTTACCAGAACTTCAGCACAATTGAATATACACGTATTCTTTCATCATTGCGTATACGTTAATGCATACTTGTCATCGTTGGTATGACAGTTCAGGGCAGCACTGTCACGGCTTACAATGTCCTCCAGTTTCCCATATGGCAGATTCCGGCCCTCTGATGATGTCACCACTATGAGTCCATATTGAGCAGGATTCACCCATTCAATAGCTGATCTAAACATACAATCATATAAAATTAATTTCTATTTTCAGCTGTATGTTAAGACAATTCTTATACTTACGTTACACAAAAATTGTTGACTGCTTACTGCGCAATGGATTGGATCCAGTACATCAGACCATTGTTATGCTAATGTTAAACACAGAGATCTGGGGTGCATTTTACTAAAGAATTTACGACCAACTTTACATACTGGAATTCTCCCATTTATTGTAGGATAAATCACTCCAATGTAAAATAGTGAAAACATAATGTTGAAAATTAAGTTTCAACAAGGGCACCGTTAAGTGGAGCATCCCCTCGCGGCAGAAAATATCACGAACATATGCATGCATTATATTCATATATAGGTTTTTGTTAAATATATATAGCTATTTATTATTGATTAAAATTCAGATACCTCCAACATCATTAGGTGGTGGTGGTGGGTAATTAACATGGCATTTTTAATAAACCTATCAAGGTGCATATTATCTGGGGTGGGGTGGGGCATATACATACGTAATTGGGCAGTTCCCCTTTTATTCCTAGCAGAAACATATCACGTAAGCACTATATTTCAGTAATTTACCTACCTGAATATACCTCACAGTTGTTGTATGCAGAATGCATGAACTCAGAAAATTCCCATGGAAGCAATATTTTTTCATTAGGGCTATTCCAGAAATAAATACATGGGGGGGGGGGGGGGGGGGGGGGGGGGGGTCGGGAGGCACCTTTTGTATATACCAAGCACCCATAAAAAAAAATAAAAAATTACCCCATGACCCATCAAATTAATAAACTCATTTTACAATGACCCATCTAATAAAAAAAAAAAACTAACCAGACCCACCACAAAAATATTTTTAAAAATGAAAACGGTACAAATCTCGGGAGGTTTTCGGGACAAACATTCTAGTCAATGACGCGGTAATGCCTGTGCGACATTGTATCACAGTAGTTCTGAAGAAACGATGTCACATCAACAATCAAAGGCATCTATGGCGGGAATGTTGGAAAGATTGGGAGTCCAAACGATGCTATTATCATGAAATGGGTATGGATATGTTTTTCCACGAATCGTTCGTCTTCTAATGGAGCCCGCGCCCGGAGGCCTCTATATCATCATCACACCGACTGATAAATAAAACGCATCGGTACCCTCGTATAAATCAACTAAGGTTTGCCTATTTTTATTAGAAAACGGAATACCTATTGGTTTCAAAATATTCCCAAAATCGATGCACTGTAAACTGTAATAATCTACAGAACAGAGTTCGCCGCCATCACGTCCAAAGGGACCCTACTAAACACGCCTCTAATTTGAAGAGTGCCGTAATGGAAAGTTATGCGCTGCAAAGAGCGACAACTCGAATAGTTCTATGTTACTTCCGATTTCGAAAGCATGTTTTCAATTTTCCCTCCGACGTTTTGTAACCAACACGACAAGAGCGACAATAAAAATATTCTGAAAACTCAACACCCACGTGGCACAAAATAAAACAATAGAAACTACCCACTACCCATAATAAATATTTTTTTAACAGTCCAACCACGGACCAATTAAAATATGAAAAAATACGACCACCCACACAAAAAAATATCGTTTGCCGCCCGACCCCCCCATTTGATCATTTCTGGAACAGCCCTTATGTAAAAAGACAATATACCGGTGTTGACAGGTCACAAAGCTTGTGAAATATCTTTATAGTTTTCAAAAATTACGTACGCCTCAAGAATTAATTCTGTAAACAGACACGTGTGGTAATCTGAATTAATTCTGTATTGTAAACACATGGGGTAATCTGGTAATGAAACCGCGACGTTCATCAAATTATTTTAATTACTCAGTGTCAGAGATGGCATTTTTAATTCCTACAGACTGTCTTTGCACACGACAACGTGCACAAATACAAACTTACCTGCAGCAGACGTAAGCCGTCTCCTTTTCTTTAAACTGGTTCCCTGTTAATTGGTGCAACCGAAGCGACCAGAATCGTAACTTGACAGGGTACCAGTTTAAATTAACCGAAAGTGAGTATTGTCAACTCGTACATAAAATTTCACAGTTTTTAGGTAGTAAAGACGTGATATTTTAAGAAATATTTCACCGATTAACTTGAAAATGAATAGGGTTCGTCTTTTTAAAATGCCACATATGTATGCGAAGGCTGAGAATTGTTAGTACAAAGGTTCTCTTTAAATCTTGCCCACAAGCTGTAGTGGACACACAAACACACACACAGTAGCGATGCTATATCCCCTCCGCAACTAGTTGCGCGAGGGGATAAAAACGTTTTACATGTAATTCGCTCATTTAAGGTTGATAGATCCTCATGTGAGTAGCTGCAATAATGTAGCCCTCTCTGATTTTTTTTTTTTTTTTTTTTTTTTTTTTTTTTTTAGGGAGAGGGCTACAACTCCTTAGGATCTCCGTAATGGTGCAAATGCGGGAGTGATTCACTCCCGCAACATTTGCGCTCATTCTAAACATTTCCTGACTTTCTTTACGTAAATAAAATGATATTCTATGTTTCTTAGTCAATATATAAATTTACAACCTGCAACTTAAGATTTGTGAGGCTCTTATTCTACCGTTTTCAACAATTTCGATGAATTCCAATTTCTCGATTCATATTTGTGCGCCATGTTTGATGTACTGAAGTTTCAACTTCCGATTGTCAAGTCATTTGCATATGCCATATAAGGTAGTATTTACATCAATGGACAAGTATGGAGGCGAAAGCTATTTCGTCGGTATTGAAAAGGTTTGAATTTAATATCAAGTTAAAAACCGAACTGCAGAGTGTAAATTCTTTCTGCAACAATATGATTTCCCTTTCTTTGTCGAAGTGGCTCGAGTAACTACATTTTCGCGCTGATTGTCAATGTTTAGGTTTTTCATTAGATCCACCTACGAGATCTCGCGATAACAAGCATGGCGGAGCAGACGAAGAATTTTGCATGCTGTACATTATATTTAATGAAAAACACCTTTATTAGACATGCCCGAGCACAAAGTTGGTACTCCTTTTGGTGTAAACAACATTTAGGACTAATACATAGAGTTTATTATCGGTTATTCATAAAATTATTTTGCACCATTACGGAGATCCTATGGAATTGTAGCCCTATCCCGAAAACGTCAGAATTAAAAAATTGGATAGGGCTACATTATTGCAGCTATCATGTGAGATGTCATAGGTTTTTGCAAAAATCTTGATAATCTAAACTTTGCGCATGATAGAAATGTATTTTATTCACTGGATATAATAAAAAATCTCGTAAACTATTAATATCGCAAAAGTTTATATTTTCCATAGATAATCAATTATTTATTACTAAAAAAATTTTGTCAAGGGCAATAACTCCTATGCTGGAATTTCCTCTACTGGATGTCTATTATACATTGGTTTCCCTTATATCCACAGTTAATCTATACATATTTATGAATTAGCAGTTTTTTGAAACTGTTGATATCTAAATTTTGTCATTTAAACAAGTTCTTATCTATTTTTATTATTCTGTTTAACGAAATTGTGTGATTTTCCGATGTTGACGTATACTTCTGTTTTTGTATGTTTGACATCTTTAAAAAGGTAGCAACATATACATTTTTTTGGTTATTGATTAAATTAAACTATATTGAGTGGAAATTAATAAAGTTTTTCCACTTTTAACCATTAATATTGATAAGTCACATGAGGATGGAGCTACCTTAAAATAATAAGTGTGTTATACAATTTAAGACTTACGACTTTGTCATAAGTTGTTTTGTAAAATGGGCCACTGGACTGCTACTTTGCATTGAATCTGATACAGTAAATCAGCTGACTTTTGAGACATGCGTTGGATCTGATCCAGTAAATCAGCTGACTATTGAGACATGTGTTGGATCTGATACAGTAAATCAGTTGACTATTGAGACATGTGTTGGATCTGATACAGTAAATCAGCTGACTATTGAGACGTGTTGGATCTGATCCAGTAAATCAGCTGACCATTGAGACATGTTTTGGATCTGATACAGTAAACTGTTACTTACTTTGTATAGGATCTGATCCAGTAAATGAGCTGACTACCGATACAATTATTACTTACTTTGCGTTGGATCCGATCCAGTAAATCAGACCATTAATGTCGAAGTCAGATTGATAGTTCAGAACCAGGGGCTCCTTCCTCTCCTTCAGCATTTTAACGAAAGTAAAAGTTTGTCTGTCATAGTCATACCACTGCTTGGCAACCTAATAAATAGCAATATAGCTAATAATAGATAACAATATAGCTAATAATAAATAGCAATATATACTTAAGGCAGCTACTGAAAGCTAGCCCCTAAAAAAACACTCATTAAATTTTTCTCAGTTTTATTTTGTTATGATATTTGGACTTTATCCTAAAACATAGCTATTTTTGTTTTGGGTATAACTCTGAGCAAGCTTTGAAACATACTCGAAAAATCTTAAGCATGTACTCCATTTGATTGTGAGAATGATTTTATAAAAGTTTTATAACCTTCCTTTTGAGTCTGATTTAGAGAACATAGTTTGAGTCTGAGTATGAAAATGTGCTCAAAAAAGTTTTATAACCTCTTGGCCAGGTTCATTTTCAAGGAGTAAGGGAGATTAAAATCCCCTCTTTTGTATTCCCCAAAGGCAAAAAATGCCAAAATTGAGCAAATTAACAGAGGCCAATAAAATTTGTTATTGACACCAGAAATATTGTTTGTCATATATAGTTATGTAAGTTATGCACACACAGATAAAAAAAGCAACATTAAATAAAAATTCAAAATGCATCTAAGGAAAACATTGGGATGATTTGACTTGGTAATTTGCCAAATTTACACTAAATATGACATTCCTAAGACATTATCAGGCATAAATCTTAAGGGTGCAACGATAAACCGTGAGACGGTATATCGTGGTAATGTTATGCTACGGTTCGATTCTCGATACGCCATACTGTACCGCGGTTCGGTATTCTCGGTCCAGATCTATATGAATCGTCCGCTTTGGTTCTAAATTTACGTTGTAAAAATGGCTTCCGGTAGTTGAAAACGTGGTTCTGTTGAATTAATTGCTCCTCCAGCAAGCCATAAATCTTCCATATGGGAGCACTTCGGTTTCCGAAAAACAACAGAAAACGGTAAGCAAGTCCCTGTTTCCAATGTTACAACTTGCAAGCACTGTTTTTCTGATGTGTTGTACAAATCGGGAAACACTTCGAACATGGCAACACACATGAAAATGCATCACCCCTGCATCGATTTGTCTGTCACTCGGAAGAAGGTTCCTACACATTCACAATTGCGCCTGTAAGATGCTATGAAAGTTAAGATGCCAATAAACTCGTCCCAGTCAATGAATATATCACGTTCAATTGGGAAATTTATTGCAACAGACATGCGGCCATATTCGATTGTTGAGAGTGAGGGGTTCAAACAAATGTTATCAACACTGGAACCGATATACAAGCTCCCATCCAGGACAGAAATAAATGCAGGTTTAAAGAGACATTAAATGATACCAAAATCAATGTAATTGGTTATTATTCTTAGTATCTTCTGTGTATTGTGATACGTATCGTATTGTGAGGTCTGTATCGTGATACGCATTGTATCGTGAGGTAAGTGTATCGTTGCACCCCTAACAAATACAATTTTAAATGTATTCACTGAATTTTGTTATTCATTTCTTCATCAAATAATGAACTTGTATGCAAAATGCTTTGAACACATAAACTAAGCAGTATATTATCACATTTGGGGTATAAACAAAATGTCTTACAGAAACACCACTTGTATATTTTACTAAATTATCAATATGTGTATTCAAAGGGGCATTAGCTGTCATTTTGTCACCAAAAATTTAATTCAATGAAAATTACTCAATATTATATATTTCAGCAATAACAGCACGATTTGATTATTTCAAACATTTTTTATCCTCAAAGCAGGCACATGAATTATGCAACTTTGGTGATTAAATAATTGTTGTCTTACAAGGCAATTATTCTTCCATATATATTTCTTCACACCAAAAATAAATGTTTTTATTAGTTATCAATATATATTCCTATGTCATTGAACAATTTTGAGTAAAAAAGATTACCATCACTAAATAGAATATTGATTATTTTACATGTTCAGGTGATTTTGAATATATGTTTCATTGTTTTACAATACAAAAGTTTAAGAAAGCAAAAAAAAAAAAAAAATTAATCACTCGCTCTGTTCTTTTACCATACCGCCTGAAAATTATGTTGAAAATAAATTATAATATTATAAATAGTAAATCGCTCGCTCGCCCCAATTTTTTGGGGTCATTTGTCCGAAGAACAAGAAATTTTATTGGTGTCACCCAAATTATTTTTGTATAAAAAGATATGAACAAAAATGTATAAAAAATTCCACCAAAAAATTCTTGCGCATTTTTGAGTCCAGGCAATCTTCGGCACCTTTTGCAACAAATTGCAATACGCCCAGTCACATCTACCAAGTCTCCTCTACAAACGCTAAAAATTTGAAGTTTATATCTTTCATAGTTTTCAAGAACACTCCTGGACAAAGTGAAGTTTATATCTTTCATAGTTTTCGAGAACACTCCTGGACAAAGTGACCCTCTGAAACTTGGAAAAATGTCAATATCTTACATAATAAGTGACGTAATCAAAATCAGAAAAAAGGTTTTTAGTTGAAGTAAATTTCTACCATCCCTGAAAATTTCACAAAACTCGGTCAACACATATTCGAGAAATTGCGCACACAAAATTTGTAAGAAAAAAAAACTTACAACAAGAGGCCCATGGGCTACATGGCTCACCTGAATCACATTTTGCCCATATCTGAAGACTTTCCATATGTATATTTGCAAGTAAAATCTTGGTCCCTCTTGTGGCCCCAACCTACCCCTAGAGGCAATGATTTTTACAAACTTGAATCTGCACTATGTCAGAAAGCTTTCATGTAAATGTCAACTTCTTTGGCCCAAAGGTTCTTGAGAAGAAGATTCTTAAAAATTTTCCCTTTATATTTGTATGTAAAACTTTGATCCCCTATTGTGGTCCCATCCTACCCCTGGAGGCCATGATTTGGACAAACTTGAATCTACACTATGTCAGAAAGCTTTCATGTAAATCTCAGCTCTTCTGGCTCAGTGGTTTTGAGAAGATTTTAAAGATTTCCCCTATATATTCCTATGTAAAACTTTGATCCCTTATTGTGGCCCCAACCTACCCTGAGAGCCATGACTAAAAAAAACTTGAATCTGCACTATGTCAGGAAGCTTTTAAAATGTAAATCTCACCTCTTCTGGCCCATTGGTACTTCAGAAGATTTCTAAGGATTTTCTCTATTTATTCCCATGTAAATCTTTGATCCCCTATTGTAACCCCAACCTACTCACAAGGAAGGAGGGGGGCATGAACAAAATTGAATCTGCACTGTGAAAGGAAGCTTTCATGTAAATCTTAGCTCTTCTGGCTCAGTGGCTCATGATAAGAAGATTTTTAAAGATTTCCCCATTATATTTTTATGTAAAACTTTGATTCCCTATTGTGACCCCAACCTACCCCCAGGGACCATGATTTGAACAAACTTGAATCTGCACTATGTCAGAAAGCTTTCATGTAAATCTAAGCTTTTCTGGCTCAGTGCTTCTTAAGAAGAAGATTTTTATAAAGATTTTCCCTATATATATCTAGGTAAAAAGTTTGATCCCTTATTGTGGCCCCAACCTAACCCTGGGGGACATGATTTTAACAAAATTGAATCTGCACTGTGTCTGGAAGCTTTCATGTTCTGGCTCATTAGTTCTTGAAAATAAGATTTTTAAAGATTTCCCCAAAATATTTCTATGTAAAACTTTGATCCCCTATTGTGGCCCCATCCTACCCCTGGGGGCCATGATCTGAACACATTTGAATCTGCACTATGTCAGGAAGCTTTCATGTAAATGTCAGCTCCTCTGGCCTGGTGGTTCTTGAGAAGAATATTTTTAAATGACCCTACCTATTTTGCATTTTTGTGATTATCTCCCCTTTGAAGTGGGCATGGCTCTTCATTTGAACAAACTTGAAAGCCCTTCACCCAAGAATGCTTTGTGCCAAGTTTGGTTGAAATTGACCCAGTGGTTCTGGAGAAGAAGATAAAAATGTGAAAAGTTTACAATGACGACGACGCCAACAGACAAATTTTGATCAGAAAATCTCACTTGAGCCTTTGGCTCAGGTGAGCTAAAAAGGTTTTCTGTTGGAAACGGAAGACCTTAAATATAACCAAGAATATCAATATAGCTCATCTTGTTTTTTAAAGGTAATTCCAACACCCCCCCCCCCCCCCAATCAGAAGCTGGGAAAAATGGCAACTAACCATTTTGAGTAAATATCTCTCTAGTGCACCAACTGTAGTCAATGGCTCCATCTTCAGGTTACAACCACTCCTCTCCAGTAAACCCGATTCTCCAGATGCTCGCTCCAAACGGAATCGTAAACGTCGGGTCAAAATCTACAAAAATCTTGATTTATGAACTCTGCTATTAACTCTACTCATATAAGTTGGTTTTGCAAGAGGCACAATCACCGCATATCAGATGAGACACATCTATTCACCTGTAATTCATAACAAGAACCAAGTAAATCATATTTATACAATTCATTCTTGAAAATCGTTGGTCCTGGTAAACAATTTTTCATAGACTTCCAAAAGTTTATTTTCGTCAGTTCTAGGGTCCGCCATAACATATTCCATTTTAGTTGACAACAGACTGTTTAGTTTGAATATTTGTTCCTTTTTTATCATGATATCTGACATTAAAAAGGTTCACTAAGCTTGCTAAAAAAGGAAGAACCCCGATTTATTTATACAAATAACAGGATAAGAGATGGGCACATCAATAAGAAAAGTGGCCTGGGTACTTTTCAACAGTGAGCAGTGGAGAAAGAGTCAGTTTTGGCTGGTTTTTGAAAGAGAATGAATATAAATAAAATTTTTAGCATATGTTATTCAGCAATTTATCTAATATCGTTCATAAATTGTCTGTGTTTGTGGGTCCTGCTAGAAATTTATGGGTCCTGGAAATCTTTTCTCCTAGCAGGACCTATTGCTTGTTGATAAAATTTTTCAAGACAGTTGTAGATATTCAATGTTAACTCATCACCTGTAATCCATAACTAGGACCAGGTAAATCACATTTGCACAATCTACATTACACCATCAATTAATAAATTGTAGTTATACAATTCAACTACCGGTATTTACCTGTAAGCCATAACCAGAGCCAGGTAGATCATAGTTGTACACTGGCAGTTTTTCCACTGACTCTAACACTGCTATCAACTTTCGGACCAGCGCAATGGCTGGGTTCAGTCTGAAAGAAAACAAGCTTGACTAGAAAACTGACACAGTCAGCAATGGCCCTACTGAGGGTTATTAGAGGAAAGTTTCATCTGTATTTGATATACATGTAGCAATGTTTGGGGCTGGTATAGTGTTACCTCGTTATATCGCTAGTTTTTGTCCCAGCCTATTTTGGAGTTACATGTATATCGAGGGTGGCATTATAAAGAGTTTGGTCATTTTATTTCATTGATTTGGAAAAAAATGGGGTCAATTAATTAATCAATTATCGTCCTTTTATTGCAGTCCACATATGACATGATATGTTTATGCATAAAATTGTTTTGCTTTACTTCTTAAAACTTTGCTTTAAAAAAATGCATATTCTGCACTTGTGCATTTGCAAAACACTTGAGTATATCTACAATAGTTTTATTTGTGGCATATGGTAGGTTCTATGATGACTGAATAGGTTGAGCGGTTGACAAACACATGTAAAGGCTGCAACTTTTTTTCTGGAACACAGAAATATGATGTCACACACATAAATACACACAAAAGTCACATGGTACACAAAATTTACAGCAGTTGATAGCAAGTCTCATCGAATAGAGATTTGGTTAGTGTGCAAACAAACATTGGTGGAAGTGTGCAGCCAATAGTAGTTTTGTTTCTCAGTTATTCATGCGTAGGCAATACTACTGGACAATTTCAGAGACAATCTTTAATTTAGATTTTTAAATTTAAATTTTTAAAGCCATGATATGCCAATGTTCAAGAAGTTATTGTCGCAATTACCTATGCTTACCTGTTTTCATGACACATACTAAATTTAGTTTTGCTTTGATTCACTGGAGCACACCAACTATGTATAATTAGAGCTTCTGATCCCTGTTCATTGGCATTGTTGTCGCGGTATTTATAAAGGCAATTTTACCTTTTGTTCCTGAAAACGGGTGGCAGATGGTGATAGGCAAGGTTGGCATTATGTCAGGGTTTTTAGCATGTATGGAAATCCGTTCTACACATTTCGATGGCGATATGCGGGTGTGGCAATATAACAAGTGGCGATATACCAAGGTAACAATGTATATATGTTAATATTAATAATATTCAAAGATACATTGGAATGAAAATCTGTGAAAAAGGAATCATGAAGCATATTTATGAGAGATTGATGTGCAAATGTAAATTACTTGTTAGGCACACAGTCATCCACTCAAACACAACAGAGTGCAACTAAATCCCATTGTAAGGGGATTCAAAATGGATAACTGGTACAAAACATGGTACAGCATACATACCATTTGAAAAGGATTATGAATTTGACATATTGATACAATTGATTGAAGTGTTCTACATTTTTAAAAATAGAAATCTATAGAATATGTCTTTACATACATGTACATAGGTGAGGCAGTTTTCCTTACTCCTAGCAGAAACACACCATGTACGCGCTAGAGACAATTCATCAGCAAATATCAAAATACTTGCGTATAAAATGTGGACTTTACCGTCAACCAGCAGTGAAAAACACCATTTCAAGATCTTCCCCAACGAAAGTTCAGTAGCAGTAATGAATAAAGTACACTCATTTTGTATCTATTTTGTGACTTTCTTTATTAAAAGGAACAGTTCTCTAAGGAGTCAATGTGCAATTAGTACATAATTCAATGAAACAGTTCCACAGGACAGCACCAAGCATTTATATATATATATATATATATATATATATATATATATATATATACATACACACACACACACACATACATACATATACAGTATATATATATATATATTTATATATGTGTGTGTGTAATTATTGTAAATTATTTCTGTACAAAATTTGAAAACTGTACAATGAAAACTACTTGCGTTATCGAGTCACAAAGATAGTGTTGAAGGACAGACCGACGGATAATGTAATTACTATAGGGCTCCTGCATTTCATGCGGGGCCCTAAAAATAGGAGTTATTAAAAACTCAACCTTAGTTTTTCATGCATTGAATGTTTTTTGTAAGATTTTCCTTCTACCTCATTGTAATTAAAGGTGTTTCATCATTACTTGACCGTTGACCCTTACCCATCATTTTCCTGGAAGACTGATCGAAAGATTCCAATCCTCTCTTTCGTTCTTCTCTTGCTGTCCTTGCTGGTAGAATCCTCAATGTTCTAAAAATAGAAGTCAACAGTCAAATTTTATTCAATGGTTTTCATAGGGGAGAAGAATACATTAGTTTTAGGAGATTAACCCATAATTTTCAACAGAGAATAACCAGAGGCTTTAAAAGATTAACCCATAATTTTTAGAATTTATTTCTTATCCCCTTGTATTTACATACACTTTAAAACATATTTAAATCAAAATTAAATCAGTTATTATGAATTAAATTAAAGATTTTTTCAGTCATTTTTCATGAGGCAACTGATCAGAAAATTGATGAATTTCTTACATTATTGAGAATGTTGAGTAGAGTTTGGACCAGACCACTGGACTGCAGTTCATACGAAGACACAGTGTGCTCATCTCTCAGTAATAAGACCAGCTCCTCCAGACTAACCCTCATGTCCTCAATCCAAGTGACTTCACCATCAGCATTCTAGTCATATCACAGCATCAAATGAAAACCAAAAAACTGACAGTTGGGAAGGGCCGTAAAGAGATTTGATTGACATATCATATTGACTAAAACTAATGACACAAAATCCATTAATGTTTGTAATGACATATGAGGAGTGAGAAGTACATGAAAAAAAAAAATGTGTAATTTAATCTGGATATGGCTATAATCATAAAATTCTCAAAATCTGCATTTACAGGTTCAACTACTGGATTATATACCTATGTATAAAAATGAAAGCTTCATATGCTGACCTTTGACCTCATAACCAAAAAATCTATAGGTGTTTCCCTTTAATAAACAACCACCTTTCTACAGAATTTGAAAGATGTATGTTGCAACTTATCAGATATTGTGTTACAAAGAAAAATGAATTACTTTTTTGGTATATGATATGAAAGAACTTTTCAACTTATCGTGTTACAAAGAAAGCAAAGTAAAATTAAAGATTGAAGGTCTGTCATAACCTTGGCCCTTTTGACCTAATGCCCTAAAGTCAATAGGCATCTTCCTTTAATGGCTGACTTTCTACTGACAATCATTTGAGATATCATGGTAAACATGATAATGGACAGTCAGAATGATGAACAGACAAACGGGTCCAAAGTAGTGAGATATAGACAAATAAGGCCATTAACAAGAGGTCCATGGGCCACATCGCTCACCTGAGTCACCTTGGCTCATATCTAAAGATTTTTCCTATGTTCACATGTAAAACTTTGATCCCTATCCTTTTTTTCTTTTCTTTTCAATAATTTTTTAAAGTAGGACTGTCATTTTTCTTTTATATACATATATATATATATATATATATATATATATACAGTATAATCTGTCTAAACCGGCTATGTGTGGTTCCAAAGAAATTGGCCGGTTTGCAGAGTCCGGAGTGCAGAATGTTGACAAGAATGAGAGTTGCTTCCCTTGTATTCACTATCTATGCACACGTGTGTAATGATTGCTAACGTTTTAATATACATTTATCACAAAAGAATTCAAAATGTAAAAATATAAATGTCAGTGTTTTATTGTCGTGCTCATTTGAAAAAGTTTCAATTTTTATTAAACAGTTTAAAATCTGGGAATTATTCGCGCAATTTTCTGTTGGTAAGTTGTCGATTTCGTCTACATCATCGCCGTTATCAAGTGCTACATTATGTACGTTCGTCAAGTTTGTGTTGTGTTCGTTTAAAATTTGTCTTTCCCATCTTTCATTGTAAATGTATCGCTTTCAATTGTCTCAATTTGTGAAACGGAAACTAATACAATGCCGAGTGATCGACCGGACATGGCGAGTTGTGCTAACTAACTGCAAATCATCACTGTCTGACTCGCCAGAGAGCTCCGAGAAGTCCACGAGGGGAAACCCTGCTTTTGGAAAACATAACGGGATTGTTGCCGATTTTGTTTCATTCCAAGAATGTATCGAATTCATCGATTAATTGAACTTTGTCTTTTAATGTCAGTTCTCGTCTCTGTCGTTAGGGGGAGGGCGCCATTACCTCGTGAGTGGTGCTGTCATAATTGAAAAGTGCACCCCCTAAAAATCAGGTTTTATTTTAAACTGATCGCGACTCATCGCCAGTTGCACTCTTTTACTTACCTGTGGCTTCCCTTGAGACACCCTTTGTGTACACCGCGTGTGATCGACCGAATACCGACAGGTTGGTCATCGTGGGGTGGCTGGTTTAAATGCGATAATTAGAGCTAATTACGAGCAATTGGGACCTTGTGTACACTGAATACAATTGACCGCAACAATTAGGGTGGTGTATCGTCGAGGGGCCGGTTTACACAGGATAATTAAAGTTAATTAATAGCAGTTGGGACTGTGTAAGCCGGCCGATATACAGAATACGCAGTATCCGGAGTACAGGGAATTATTAATAAAGGATTTGTTAAAGAAATGTTAGGGACTATATTTTGTGGCCGGAATTGACAGAGAGCTGGAGTACTCAGAGGCCGGTTTGGACAAATTATACTGTATATATATATATAGGGCTTTCTAGGGATTTTAATGACTTAAGGAAAATATAGGAACCTCAAGTTTATAGGAATATATAAGAATAAATTGGGACTTGACACCCTGACCCCATTGTAATGAAAAATTTGGAACTACAAATCCCTGCTGGCCATTACTGTTTATGCAAATGTCTATATGACCCAGACTTAGTAAAATGTTTTATATATGGAGTATCTAATATGCAATTGGGAATTACAGATTTTTTAAGCATCAAAAGACCACATGAAAGAAATTTTATTTCATTCATCTAACAATGAATGATTAATTCGCAATGTTTAAACAGATGAGGGCTGGCCTGAGAACCAAGTTATTAATTATTTTTAGGCCTAATGTGACATACACTGTCATATGAGATACATAACCTGTCTTAACTTTAAACTTCAGAAATAGAGAATCTTGAACGAGTGCTTCTAGCATATGAAATGAGTTACCGGATTTAATATTTCCCGAGCCTTGGTCATATGTCATAAACACGAGTGTAAGATTCTCACAATTATAGCAATCATTAAACGCACATATTAATTACTGTCTATGTCACAGGAATTTTTTGCTTTCAATTCGATTGTGACATCATGGCTATGTCACAGTTTGAAGAAACTTGAAATTATTTTCACTTCATAAAAGACACAAAATCCTCTTGGAACAACCTTGGTGACAAAACAAGGTCTTTTACCCTCAATGTTGACAATTTCAAAGGATGACATGTTGTTTTGTTTATGTGGTGCATGAATGACTGATCTACCTAATTCGCCTAATTATGAACCTGTGCTATGAATGCATATCATTTTTCCAAACCCATGTTATGAACCTGGGAAAAGTAACTGTTGTGTGATAGATATGAGGTATTCCACATACCCTAACTTGACTAATCTGCATGGCACATGCTGCCTCCAACTGCTGAACAATGTTGCGTATTTTAGCAACCACACCACGAGGCATGGCTTCTGCTGATCTAAAGTATTGCTCGTATATCTCTCTGGCCATTGTCTTCACCTGCAGAATACAAACTCTAATCTAGAGTTAAGAACTAGAGTTTTCAGTATGTTTAACCATGAATCATATATAAAAATACAATTAAACTTAATAGTCTCCCTACCTTAGATCTAATTTCTTCTGACTTGGATCGCATTTTTCTGTTTTTCTTGCCACCCCAGCCGGTAGCAAACTCTGGACCTAGAGAGGTTTCAGCAGTGAAGGAGTGCTTCGTGCCTCTATTGGACTCAAATATGAATCCAGCTAGGTCCTCTTTCAGGATTGTGGATTGCTACAAACAACATTCATATCACGATATAGCAAATAATAGGAATAACGATTTAGCAAATAAATTAAGGTAACCAATAATTAACAAATAACATGCTATAAATTTTACTTTAAGGTACTACTCTACATCGTCATAATGGCTGACTTCCTTTAAAAACATGGATGAAAAAAATCGATATCAGCAATATTTGACTTTACCTTTTCCATTTAAATACCTAGCCGAGTAGCTCAGTAGGTTTGAATACCGACTGCTGAACTGTAGGTCGCAGGTTCGAGTCCAACAGGGGTTTTAAACTATTTTCAGATTACCTTCTACTAAAACTGTATTTTTTGACAAAATAAAGTAAATTTGAAAATTTTCAACTTCAAAATATTGTTGTACATATCCTCCACTTTTCATCTACATCAAATTTCTCTGGTGTAGCATACCTCCTTAACACAGATATGTAGATTTAGCTAATCAAGTATTTTGAAGATGTATATAAAAAACAACTATTTTTCATTATTTTCAAGACCAAATTATTCTCAACACCCACAAAATCTACCTGTGAAGAGATCAATATGATACTGCCCGTCAATCAAACCAAAAACAATAGCTTCCAATATGATAGATGTGATCAGCCTAGTGCGCTACACCCAGACCCCGGACACCCCAGATCAATGACACCCATGTTGATTGAGCTACACATACTTCTTAGTCCCTGTCAATACTTACATCACAGACTTGTTGTCCATCGGAATTGTGGATGTGTAACTCCCCTTCCTTCTTACATGCCAGTGTCCAGTTTCCGACCATCAGTTTCTGAGACCCAACATGAGACATAATTGGATGACTGACTGCCCCCTGCTTTATCTGACCCCGAGCTCTCTGTAACTTCTCTAAGAACTCTCCACGGTTTTCTGAACTGTCAGAGCTTCCCTCAGGACTCCCACTAGAATACATGGTAGCCAGCTTGCTGTCCAGGATAAATCGGAACCAGCCATTACTCCCGTTGGACAGCTCAAGAGCTGCAGCATCTGACCACAGATACAGGCAGTCCCGGCCGCGAACAATACACCAATCCTTCCAGTGATATGGACGACCCTGTTGGATTTCTGTGGCATCCTCAATCACACTCTCTTCATCCTCCTGTCATTGAAACACAAAACAATGATGAAAAGAGACAGCAAGAGGCCCATGGGCCACATCACTCACCTGAGTCACCTTGGCTCATATTTAAAGATTTTAAAGATTCGCATGTAAAACTTTATCCCTATTGTGGCCCCAACCTACTCCTGGGGGCCATGATTTTTTCAAGTTGAATCTGGACTATGTCAGGAAGCTCTCATGTAAATGTAAAATTTTCTGGCCCAGTGATTTTATAGAAGACTTTTAATGATTTTCACTATATATTTGTATGTAAAAATTTGATTCCCTACTGTGGCCCCATCTTACCTCTGGGGACTATGATTTTTACAAATTTGAATCTGCACTATGTCAGGAAGTTTTCGTGCAAATGTAAACTTCTTTGGCTAAATGGTACTAAGGAGAAAAAATTTTGAGATTTTTTTCTATTTATTAGTTATGTACAACTTTGATCCCCTATTGTGGCCCCATCCTAGCCCCGGGGGTCAGGATTTTAACAAACCTGAATCTGCACTATGTCAGGAAGCTTTCATGTAAATTTGACCTTTTCTGGCCTAATGGTTCTTGAGAACAATATTTTAAAATTACACCATCCTATCTTTTTGATTATCTCCCCTTTGAAAGGGCCTGGCCTTTCATTTGAGCAAACTTGAATCTCCTTCACCCAAGGATTCTTTTTGTCAAATTTGGTTGAAATTGGCTTAGTGGTTCTGGAGAAGCTGAAAATGTGAAAAGTTTACAGACAGATGTATAGAGACTATAGAATGGACAGCGGGTGATCTGGAAAGCATTCAGCTCAAGTGAGCTATTGAAAAATTAGGTAAGTATCTACTGTAGAATAAATTACTGTAAACTAACTTTTATTCGCAAGGCTTACGAGGACCTTGTTGTTACGAATATTTCTCTCCGCAAACCAGTCCGTTAATATTTCTCGTATTTGTTTAAGATGATCTTTGTAGTGAAAATTAGATTCACGACAAAAAAGTTTATCACTGGTTAATGGCAAATGAAGTCAATGCGTTTAAGTTGGTTCACAGCATTTTCAAGAGGAATAACAATCATGGTTTATGTGGTAGATTTATTGATTTTGTGGTGGTAGATTTATTGATTTTGTGGTATTTTGTGGTGGTAGATTTATTGATTTTGTGGTGGTAGATTTATTGATTTTGTGGTGGTAGATTTATTGATTTCGTTGATTTCGCAGTGGTAGATTTGTTGTTCTTTATGGTACATGGTGCATTGAGAATTTGAATTCATGAGTATGTCTTTACCACAAATCTAACAGAAACAAAATTTCTCATATTCTCAATTGACCTCTCAAAGAGGATTTACAAAGGAGTAAATAAACAAAATGTTGTCAATGTCAAAACCTATTACATTATAGTACACTTCATTGTCAGCATGTGTAACAGTGGCCATGATTCTCTTACTTTTTCCTCCTTGATAGCAGTAGCTTCACTCTCTAGGGGTCCAGCCATTTCTTGGACTCGACCAAACATCCCAAGTCGAGCAAAGTGTTCCAGAAATATATCCTGTGCCTTCTTCATCAGATCCTGGGTAATGAACAATACCACTTGGTGGCCTTCATCATCCTCCTATCAAAAATGGGAAATAATCTGCATTCTAAAACTATGTAAAATATTTTCTATCGCCATTGTTGCATGTTTTAAGGAGAAAGTAATTGTGTTAAACAGTTTAAACACTAGTTTAACAAGAGATCCAATAACCACATTGCATCAATTCAAAGTACAGGTGACTCTTGATAACTCCAAGTTCAATGGACCTTAAAAATTTTGAGAAATGGAGAGTTTGAAATTTGGAAATTGAAGGTCCGTCAATACGGTTCAGATTTTACAGTAACCGGAAATGCTTACCAACAAGATCATATCGTTTTGACATGTTTTCCTTCATATTTGTCAGGTAGTTAATTTGATATTAAAATAAAGAACCTTATTTTGCATAAAGATTTCAAAGTTTATGTCTTTATTTGTTCTTTAATCCTGCTAAGATATGCATACAAAACCGAGTTCCAATAAAGCTTTACTATCGCTAACTAAACAGAGCACAATATTTTGTCGATTTACACAAAGCAAACATTCTAATGTTTTTGAGTAATTTTACCCAAAGAGCAAACTAAAGAAGCAGGCAATTGAAAACTCAACCGGTCTTTTGTAATTTGCTGTAACAGTCCGTAGGTCTTTATCACCAGACCCTGTGTAAGGTGTAAACTGACCAATGCCTAATTACCACAGCCATGCACACTATCCTCTGGCAATCAACAAAATCCAGGTAAGGTCCAAGTGGAAATTATTACACACTTGGGTAACGGTGGGTATTCGCTACCACCACTTCGAGAGATCGAGAGTGAAAAACAATAAAATGTGTTTTACGGGACCCAACTTCACTTCAAGAGATCGAGAACTTCGAGAGATTGAACGTTCGAGAGATCGATAGTAAATTTGCTTTGTTACATAGAGAAAAAAATCGGGACCACAATTTCACTTCGAGAGAACGAAGTTTGACCCAGCGAGAGTCACCTGTAGCAAGAAACAACTTTGGGTGAAAACAAATCCAGGTAAAATAATTTTCTAATGTGTTGCATTACTGGTACTTACTGGACATTTGGTCCAGGAATGGTTAAGATATTATTGGACAAAACAGATTTTACCAGATCGAAATTTTATAGGCAAATAAATCACCTATTGTGGCCCCACCCTACCCTTGGGGGTCATAATTTTGACAAACTTGAATTTACACTATATCAGGAAGCTTAAAATTCCATGTATAATTGAACTTTCTGGCCTAGTTATTGTTGAGAAGAGGATTTTG